>NC_058374.1:61350833-61653863 GCF_018350175.1 Felis catus | reverse complement strand
GTTTTTTGGAGATGCTGGGCTCACTCTATTTACGTTGGAGAAAATGTCTGCCAAATACTAAAGTCTGCATAACCCTTATTATTCACTAAAATGGTGTTCCATAAAAGTTACCAACTTTAGTTGCAACTCAAACATAGGAATTTCTCTCTAGAAAACCATCATACTTTGGGATGCAGTAATGTCCATGGTCCTTCCACCTCTGATGTCCACAGTTAACACTCTTCTCTTTCTTCCAGTTAGCCAAATTTGACACAAGTTTTCAAAGCTGAGTTACCATTTTCTGAACTCCTGTTTTACTCTACGATTCTTCTCTGAAACTACTCTCTTACGGTGCTCACCAATGCTCTCCATTTTGTTAAATCCAAATAACAATTTTTTCTTTTTTTAATCCTTACTTATCTTGATGTCGAAGTGACATTTTACATACTTGACTATTTCTGTTTTCCTTTTCTTGGTTTGCATAACAGCATGCTGCTCTTATTTCTACTTATATGGCTGACTCTATTCAGTTCTTTATAACTTCCTTCTTTCTCTGGGTTTTAAATTTTGGGCTTTCAGTGCTCAGACCTTGCATCTCTTGTTACTCTATACTCTCCTGTGAGGTGATTATACATAACAACAATTTCTGTGGTTACCATTACCATCTGTTTGCTGAAAAAAAGAAATAAACTATATTAGCATCTTCAGGTCTCCTTTCTCCTCTGAGCTGTGAGGTCGATTTAGTTGCCTACTTACCTTATTTGAATATATCACAGGCATCTCAAACTATACCAAAGAAATAGTACCACTTTCCATGTTGTTTCTGAATCACTACTCTAGGAGTTCCCAACATGGCCTCCTTCTGTATTATCCACAGCAAACATATATCCTGATTCCATCTCCTATTTCTAGAATTTGTCTATTTCTTTCCTTTAAACTATTACTACTACTCTATTTCTGCCACTCACTATCTTTTACATAGACTTTGGACACACTCTATTCTTTCCTTGCCTCTAGCCTTTGTTGCCTCTAATTTCCCCCAAATTAACATAAGTTAGCATTATATCATACCTACACTCAAAATTTCAATGTTTCCATCCTTACCTGTAGAATAAAATTCAGACTCACAATTCAGAATATTAGTCATCCTTCAAGCTAATTTTAAAAGTAGTTTATTGTTAAAAAACTCCTATGACATGGAAATACTGTCTATATACTCATAGTAATTTAATGCATTCCACCTTGCCTTATTGGTAATAAGTAATATTTTTCTTACGTGACTGTAAATATTTTAAGACAAAATCATCGTCATCCTTCATGTTCCACCCCTGGCACAGAGATTTGCAAATATTAAACTTTTCAGATATTTGCTTTACTAAATTTAAATTTAAATCCAGATCTCAAAAGTTAGTGTACTTGTTATATGTACTTGCTGGCATATGTATATTTAATATCACGGACATACTATTTAGAAGAGGTATTTCAAAGTTGACTTTAAAAATCATATATCTTTTTAAATATTTTTTAATGTTTATTTATTTTTGAGAGAGAGAGAGAGAGAGAGAGAGAGAGACAGAGAGAGAAAGTGGGGGAGGGGCAGAGAGAGAGGGAGACACAGAATCTAAAGCAGGCTCCAGGCTCTGAGCTGTAAGCACAGAACCGATGTGGGGCTCGATCTCACGGACCGGGAGATCATAACCCGAGCTGAAGTTAGACACTTAACCAACTGAGCTGCCCCAAAAACATAAATCTTTATAAATACATACATACACACATATACACACACATATATATATACACACATGCTCATACGTTATTTGTGAGGATACCTATTAAATACCAAGAGTTTATTAGTATCCCAACATATATTCTTTTTTAACAGTTAATAATCTACAATATTTCAATGTCATTCTATTCCTAAATTTAACAATAATAGGAACAGCAATATCCTAACTTTAACAGGAAAAACAAGAAAGAAAAAAACTCTTTGATTTTTCTGTAATGAGGTTTTATGCAAAAAAGTAGATTGACTATACTATACTATGAATTCAGTTTTTAAATTCCACTTACTTACAAATAAAACCATTATTACAGATAGAAATACCTTTGCAGCAGATAATAAAGCCTCTTTATTTCTTTGCCTTTCTTCCTCCAAACATTTTTCAAATATTACCTGTAAACGATAAGACAGTTGGGTAGACAGTGAATGTATTATTTGAGGTAATTATTTGAGGTAATAGAATACGTTCTTTCTACACTCTGAGCAAACTTAAAGTATTACCTTCTGTTCTTGAGACTGTTGAATCAAAGCTTCCTTTATCTTTTCTTTTAACAGTTCCTTCTCTGTATCTAGCATTTCAAGGAGCCTCTGATGCTATAAGGAAAGATAAATGGATTATGATTATGGTTCGGAGACCAATAATCTATCAACAAGGAGTACAGCTTGTGGAATCCATTTGTCTCGTTCTACTGAAGTAGTCACTAGAGGAAACAATGGGAAGATTGCTAAAATGAAGGCATACAAGCCAAAAAAAACCCACTGAATTCACCTTTCTTCAATCGGCCAAGAGATCTTTTTGTGGCTCCAAACTCAACAAAGTACATGATATGAGATCTAACTTAGGCACAACTACTCCAAATTGGAAAATAAATCAGAAAAGTATTAAATATCTTTCATCAAAATTAAATTTAGAAAAATTACTCACTAAAATTATTAGTTTGCAGCAAAAGAAGCAATCAGATAAGAACTGATATTTGTTTGATGAACAACTATCATATTATTTGTGTTTCTAGTAAAGCACTAAAAGAAATTGAAAAATTATTGTACTTCAAGATTTTACCATAGATTCAGGAAATAAATCAATAAAAACAGTCAAAGGAATTTATGTGGTAGCTAATGTAACAATATACAGAATCCATTTACTTTTATTCCAATGTGCTATTGAAAAAGCATACACAACCACCAGCCAGTTATCATGGAGTAGGCACTCAGAGTTTGAAGTTTTCTAAGAAAATTCAATCTTTGTATCCTCAATATCTTCAATATAGAGAAGCCAGATACTTGTTCTGGAACAGTACTTTTATGAGGAAACACAACCCCAAAGAAAAATACATATCCCTACTCACACAGATTTCTCATTCAGTTACTACAGGCAAATAAGAATACTTTTTCTGATTTCTCTGATTTTGAAACCTCCTTAAAATATGAACTTACTTGAACACCCAATATTTTATAATGTCTTTCGAAGTTGCCTGATGTAAAGTATTTTTTAAGGAGGCAGTTTACTTGGAGACGAAGTCACCAAAATAGTTATGCCTGGGAAGATAATCTATTATTCTTATTTTTAATTATAATGTTACTTTTTACCTTTATTTTCAAGAAAATAAGAAAAATCACAAGATGTGTTTTTTCATTAAAAACAAATCCAAATTGTGATATTAATCATGGCATGCCTATGAGAAATTATTGGTACCATATGAATTTGTGAAAAGCAGCTAACAAATCAGTAGACTTATCACATGCTACGTCATAACTGAGACTTTAATTCTGTATTCTGTGTAAAGTCTAGATGCACACAAAATGTCACTGAATCAGAAAAAAAAATCTAATCCTATTTAAAATACACACACAAGAAAAAAGTTAAAAAATCTTATACCAGGTAAACAATTAGACTTAAAAATGATAAAATGATTATTAGTTAGACTTAAATAATTAGACTTAAAAATGATACAATTTTCATATGAGACCAAAAAATATTGAATTTAGGCTTTGGGGGTAGGGGTAAACATAACAAAATAGAACCAATAAAAACTATTAGGATTAAACTACAAAATAAACTTTTCAGAGCTAATAATAACTTTGAAAATTATTTCTTCTTAAAAAGAATTGTTATGTTAATAAGTCAGACTAATGGAAATCATTAAGTAATTAATTGTAAGTAGGCCAAGTTTCTCTAGTGGTCTAAGAACTAGTACATTAGCTAAAATGACAATGCACTGTTTAGAAAATTCATTCCTAAACTCTATTTCTTAATTCTGATAGTACACTATAATGGAAGACTATTTTTGAGCTTTCTTCTATAAGAATAAACCCTAAATTACCATTGCAAAGAAGCATCCTACATAAAATATAATTACTGAGAAAATATAATTGAGAAAATATAATTGAGAAATTATACTTGAGAAAATATAATTAAGTTACTGACTTATAAATATAGGCAACAGTAGTTAACATTTTTGGAGCTTTTTTAAGATGTCAGGCGTTGTTAAAGGGGCTTTGTATGTGGCTGTATCACATTAAATCCATAACAAACTAAGTCAGGCAATATTCTTTCTTGTTTCAGATGAGTGATCAGAGACTTCAGAGAAGCTAAGTAAATTGCCAGGTCTCTAATGAATCACTTCAGCAATAATCTTATCTGTGTACTCATTATCAACAGTAATAATTACCTACTAGCTAAAAGTGGCCTCAGTAGTACCTAGATGTTACCTAAAATTAAAAGCTACAAGTTGTAAAAGTTATTACAAGTTATGTGTCAGATAAGGCCTCACTTGCATTTGACCAATCTATGCTTCTGATTTTGTTCTTTTCAGAATAATATTAAATAAGATAGTTTATTGAATAAATACTAATTAATATTAGGGAGATGATTCAGAAAAATGCTAAATGACATGTTTAAACCCTAAAATTAAACACAGTTAATTTGTAAAATGAAGCTAATCGAGAACAATATAAAGATGCATCTTTGGGAACTTGTACAATTTTGGCCTTATGAAATATTCCTAGGAATGGTACTGGCTGGTTGATAATTGAGCATGGTTTATATTTTGAGGCATGCCCTCACACTGTATTCCAGAAAAACAATAGTAGGGCAAAGGATAAGGCAGATTCTCTTTGAAAACAGAATCATGGACTGGATGAGCAACTAACCAAGTAACTATTCCACTGTTGGAACAGAGACATCAGCAGTATTTGGTATCTGCTATGGGCCAACCATTGCTGCCTATCTCATCATACTTCCTTTTTGAAAAATGGGAATTTTAGTTGCCTCTTTTCTGTTCTCTTCTTTTTGAATGTACTGATTATAACTTTTTGGAGCGAGGAGGGTAGGGGCAAGGGCTCTGCTCTAGAGTTCCTTTTCTGTTTGTTTGAGTTGGTAATTTTCTCATTTAAGACATTTCTCCAATGTTTGGTAATCTTTTTCAGTTCATGCATACTAAAATTTCAGACACAAAAAAGCTGGTAAGAAATTCTGTGTATGTGGGCAAGTTTCACAGTAGGTACAAAAAAGCTGGCTTTTTCCTGGTTGTGGTGGCAATTCCCAAATGTCATGTCTATACACATTCTCTTGGGCTGCTCTTTTGGCCTCGAAAAAAAAAAAATTCCCCAATCTTCTCACTGGTGCTGTAAGGCAAATAAATATGCAGCATTCTAGGAGTGATATGAGCAAAGGGGATGGGGGTGAAAAGCTCATTGTAAAATGGATTTTGATTTAATCTCCCAGTTTTTAGTCCCTGCCTTACTCCTCTTTATGTGGTCAGAGTATCATGTATGATCACTCCTTTGTCTTGCTAGGGTGTACAGTAATTATCTGAATTAAGAATGATAGGCCGCAGGGTGACTTTCAACCATTCCTTCAGCTTTGCACCTGGTGCCCTTATTTCCTGAGGCACTCTTGGGATTTGCAGGAAAGAGCAGCCTGCCTCATATGAACTTCACCTTAATGGACTAAGCTTACAATGTTTTAGCCTCTGCTAAGTCCATGATACTGCCTACCTCTTACCTTTGCTAGTTTCTTTATTGTGTTTTATTTGTTTGTTTGGGGCCCCTTTAGTGTCATTTTAGTGATTTTTTGAGGGGAGAGACATACAGAAAGGTAGAAGAGATGAGTATATTTAATTTACCATACTTATCTAGATTTAGGACCACTTTTATTTTTTATTATTTTTAAATTTTTTTTTCAACGTTTATTTATTTTTGGGACAGAGAGAGACAGAGCATGAACAGGGGAGGGGCAGAGAGAGAGGGAGACATAGAATCGGAAATAGGCTCCAGGCTCTGAGCCATCAGCCCAGAGCCCGACGCGGGGCTCGAACTCACGGACCGCGAGATTGTGACCTGGCTGAAGTCGGACGCTTAACCGACTGCGCCACCCAGGCGCCCCTAGGACCACTTTTAAAAAAACACTTAATCACATCTTATCTTTTGACTGAACATTATGTGTCAAGCACTGTGTTAAGAACTTTAAAGTATTAGTGGGAATCCTCACAACAACCCAGAAATGTCTTACCACTTACATTTCACAGATTTTCGAACTGAGTTTCAAAGTGGTAATATAAATTGCTTACATTCATAGGACTAATTAACAGTTAAAACTGAGACTGGGACCCATTAAGGGCTGAATACAAAATCACAGACTTTACACTAGATTCTCTAGAACCAACATACAACTAAGGGCTCTTTCTGTTCCATCTCTATGGACTGTTTCTTTGACTTTCTAGGTTTCAGTCATACATTCATACTAATCACCTAGCCTTATAATTTATAAGAAAAAAATGCAGAATTATAGTTATGTTTTGGTCATGGTTCCCCCTCCCCCCACATCTGGCCCCTTAAGGGAAGGTAACAGAGATGGCAAGACCATAGAAACTAGAAGGGAAGAGGAAAACACTCATCCTTGAGGAATAATTTTTTTTTTAAGCAAGACTGTAGGATATTTAGGTATGTGAGACTCTTCCACTGGAATGCCAAGAAATATACACAATGAGCCAAAAACTTTGCTCAGGAATCAATGCCTTTATCAGCGAGCACATTTTTCTCTTTTTAAAAGACACATACACTTTCAGGGAAAGACTTTTCTGAAAGAATAGATTAATTTATTAGTAGCCAATTATAAAGACTGCATTATATATTTCTGTAAGACGAAAAAAAAGTTTTCTTCAGTTCCATTTATATTTTGGGGGCATCTCCCTGGGAGGCAATATATCTCATTAGAACTAATATGGACACTGCAATCTTGTTTCCATAGTGTAGTGGTTATCATGTTTGCCTCAAACATGGGCGCTGGAATCAGACAGATCTGGAGTCAGTCACTAGTTCTTCACTTAAGGAAGGTACAACTTAAAGTTTTCTAAGCTTCTGTTTTATTTCCTTTATTATGTAAGAAAGGCTATTGTAAGTCAGGCTAATAATGCCAACCTCACAGTCAGAGAATTAAATGAAGTAATGTAGGTAATACATCTGGTACTCAAAAATGTTAACTAGACTTCCTGTCAAGCAGCGCATAAGATAATACAGTTCATTTATGAAAAGAAAAATTTTTTTGCATAAAGAAGAAAATATTGGTTGCTACTTAAAAGTAAAGGCCTAAGAAGGAACATCCATACCCTTTTTCAATAATAATTTTGAAAATACCTTTCACTGAATTATAGTGTTAACTTTGTAATCCATGCCAATTTCATTTCAGTGGATATTACTAAATAGTAGACCTTATAATCAGGAATAAAGGCCATTCCTGTCATAGAATACTTGAATCTGGGGAAAAGGCTATCCAAGACTACAAGCAGTAGTTTTAAACATCTATTTTGAAACTTTTCAAAATCTTTCTTTTTTCAATATAAATTAAGATTGCAATGCATTTTTGTTCTCAACATGACTGCTGTCTTTCCTGTTTCTAGACTTGCCCTCTAGAATAGGTCCTCTCTGTAAAATCTGACCATGACCATTCAACTATACTCTGAACATAATGGATAATAGCACCAACTATGGATCACAGGACACAAAAAAACAGATTCAAATACTAGCTCTCCTTGCTAGTTCTACTCTAGTAACGTGGTCTTTGACACATTTTTTAAACCTGAAATTCAGTACTGATCTTCTGAAAAACGAGGATTAGCATCCACTTTATAGGGTTGTTCTGATGATTGATCAAATATATCAAATGTTTTATATAGCATCACACCTATTGTCAGCATTCATAATTTTTACTTATTAGAGTTATGAACGATTTTTTAAATTTTATTTTATATAGAGAGAGTACAAGCAGGGAAGAGGGGTAGAAGAAGAGAGAGAACCTTAAGCAGGCTCCACACTCAGTACAAAGCCTGACATGGGGTTCGATCCCATGACCCTGGGATCGTGTCCTGAGCTGAAATCAAGAGTCAGATGCTCAACCGACTGAGCCATCTAGGCACCCCAAATTATGAACTTCTATAGAAAATTTGAGCCAAATGTCTATCAAGTGATAAATGGATAAAGAAAGTGTGATTGATACACACACACACACACACACACACACACACGCACGCACATGCAATGCAATATTACTTGGCAATCAAAAAGAATGAAATGTTGCCATCTGCAACAACATAGATGGAACTGGAGTGTACTATGCTAAGCGAAGAAAGTCAGAGAAAGACAAATACATGACTTCGCTCATAGATGGAATTTAAGAAACAAAACAGATGAACGTAGGGGAAGGGATAGAAAAATAGGATAAAAACACAGAGGGAGGCAAACCATAAGAGACTCTTAAATACAGAGAACAAACTGAGGGTTGCTGGAGGGAAATTTCCCCTCACCCCAGCCCTGGTAACCTCTAATCTACTTTCTGTCTCTGAATTTACTTATTCTAGATATTTCATATAAGTGGAATCAAATAGTAGTCACCTTTTGGTTTGGGTAATTTCACTTAAAATAATGTTTGCAAGCCTCGTGCATGTTGTAGTATGTATCTGAACATCATTCCTGTTTATGGCTGAATAATATTCTATAGTGTGAATATACTACTTTCATTTTATTTATTCATTTGTTGATGGACACTTGGGTTGTTTTCAACTCTTGACTATTTTGAATATGTTATGAATATTCATGAGTAAAAAATGTATTTGAGTCCCTGTTTTCAATTCTTTTGAATATATACCTATGTGCAGAACTGCTTGGTCATATAATAATTTATGTTTAATTTTTTGATGCACCACCAAACTGTTTTCTAGTTACCCCACCAGTTTATCTTTCAACAAGCAATGTGCAAGGGTTCCAATTTCTCCTTATCCTCTACAACATGTTACTTTTTTTTTCTTCTTATGATAGTCAGCTTAGTAATTGTGAAATGGTATCTCATTGTGATGCTTTTTCCATTTCTCTAAGCATGTTGAACATCTTTACAAGTGCTACTTCTACTTTTGATACTGTACTACTCCTTTCCAACTATTACTAGCATTATCTGCACAAAAAGGAAGTGGTTATAGCTCTTTCTGCAGTCTTTATAGGACTGTAGTATAAAGTGCACTGGACTTGAGGTTTGTTCATTGTCTGAGATGCTGCCAAAAGTAGGGATGCCTTTCCTCTCTGGGCCAGAGGTTATTTCAGTTAATTACAGCAAACCAGAAATTATAATGTTAAGAAACAGCTTAGCCAAAAAGATTTCAGCCTTCCTTTATTCTATCTAAAATAAAGTATGAAATATATCTGGGGATTATTTGTATTACTCCTGCATTCTGCCTCAATACAGAATTCCTTAATTGTCTAAAAGTTCCAGCATCCTAGAAATGGCTCTCCAGCATCCAGCATCAGAGCCAAAATTGAGCCAATTGGCAACATCCAATCATAAGATTTGTGTCTAAATATTTATAACTTCAGAGGAACATTCAACAGAATTTGCAATACATGCCCTTATAGCATTTTAAAAGGCATTATGAAAATTAATTGAAATCTGTATCAGGAAATCTCACCCAAGAACAGTGAAGAGTTGATGACATTTTGCTTATCTAAAATATTCTACTGATTGATTCTTAAAATTATATTGAAATTTTAGTGTTTTTTTCTTTAGGATATTGGAAAAATAAATGCAAACTACACAGTTCCATTAATCTTACAGAGTAGATGCTTAATGCAAGAATCTCAAGGACAGTCCTTTGAAATTTAGCCTAAAGCATAAAGACATTCAGAAATAGATTGTTTTTTCCTCCTCTTGGAAGGAGTTCTTCCAAGTGAAAAATGTTTGATGCAGACTCAAATATAAATATGGAGGTTATGTGGTTTTTACATGGTTCCTCTAAAAAATATTTAAAACTCTCTTTTTTCTTGGAATATGAGTCACAAGAGATACTGTAAAAAGATTTAATCACAATCATACATGGAAAGTTTTTTGCATGTTAAATTATAGACTAAGCAATCATGAAAGCTCATATTCAGGTATACAGTTATCTATCACAGGTCCAAAAAACTTCACATAATTTCATGTGTGGTGTATGTATATGTAGCATATTATTACATAATTAAAACTCAACAAGCATCATCTTACACTTTCTATAAAGTACAGACATTGAATAAGATCAAGTGGTCTAGTAGGTTTTTAAAGCACAAGCTCATATATGCCTCCATTTAACACGACTTTAAAGACACTAAATAAATTTAATAAGTGTCTTAATGTAAAGTGAGTTGCAGACATTTCACCCATTCATGGGCCAACACATTAAATATTGTTTAGAGGGGCGCCTGGGTAGCTGAGTTGGTTAAGCGTCTAACTCTTGATTTCAGCACAGGTCATGATCTCATGGTTCATGGGTTGGAGCCCTGTGGTGGGCTCTGCACTGACAGGCAGAGTCTGCTTGGGATTCTCTCTCCTCCTCTCTCTGCCCCTTCCCTGCTCTCTCTCTCAAAACAAATAAATCAACATTTTAAAAACTATGTTGTTTAGAAAGAAAACCTAAAACAGATAAACTGATATTAAATCTACTCAAGGCAGTTACCACAAGCCCAATAATATCAATAAACTTCTTAAAATAAATAAAATAAAACTATAAGCTACACTAGACTTATTTCACTGAAATAGGCTTATTTCTAATAGGCATGAAAAATATAAGCAAATTAGTTATTCCTCTTAAATTGAGTGATACATCAGCATAAAAAAAAAAGGTAAGACTAGTTTATATTTCCATAATGAGGTTTCTTTATTTGGATAGTGTATATTTTATTAAATGGAAAATTAGGATATGTCCCAATCCTAAGTTTAAATAGAATATTTCTGCTTCAACCATTTTCAAGTGAAATACCCTTTGAAAATACATCTCAACCCTATCATTCCTTCCACTTACCTAAGCACAATAAAATAAGCTTGTTTCAATATAATAGTGCCTTTCAAATTGACATCTGAAATAAGTGACCCATGTATATAAGACAATTCCCTTAGCAAAAAAGCATAACGCAACTGCTGTAGTACTTTCAGGAACCAATTTAATAGCATACTAACTGTCCTTAAGTCTGGTCTGTGCTTCCTATTCTTAAAATTTATTATCAGAAAATACTATGTACTTACCTCTCAATTTTTCATGCTTGTCGATTTTATAGCTCCATTTTTGTACCCTGCACAGTAATATCCCTAAACTAGTTAGAATCAGACTTAAAAAAAAAAGTTGACAAAGGAATATTCTAATTTATTACAGAATGGGGATCTGCCAGACAAAAATCAGTTTCAGGAGCACAGCTCCTACTGTTTACATTGTGTTTCCTGTGTCGAAAATTGTTTCATCCATTTTTTTTATGTGTGTGTGTGTGTGTAAACGTACATACACACACACACAAGTAATACACACATATATATATTATACATATAAAATAGCAGAAAAAGGAAAGTACTGACATAAATGATAAAGGCATATGTTTCATAAAACAAATACAATTATGATAATATGGAAATCATTAAACTTGCTGAAATGGATGAGTTATTGCCCTTAATTGGATATTCAATGAACTAAGGACAGTCTATATAAGGTCTCTAATACTGAAATAATATAACTGAGAGATCTGTCTATAAAGGTAAGGTGTAATTACTGACGTCATAGTCCCATAGATGTCTTGGGAATGAAAACCCTTATACTGGGTAAGTTTATTAATCAGTGTTAGCATATTTTCAAAAAGACATCTTGTACAAAAGCAGGAGAATCCTTATAATGCAAAAGAATAAAAACAATATGTATGAAGATGTATATGGCAAAATTCCTTATAAAAGTATAAAACCCAAAACATTTAAAATGTCCAAAAAAAGGGGTACAGTACAAGAAATGATAGTATGTCAACTAAAAGGAGTATCGTGATCATTAAGCATAATAAAACTATGCATAAATAATAGAATTATGTTTATAAAATACAATTATTTGAAGAAAAAACATAAGATTATTTAAAGCCATCATCATTATTATAAAGATGTAATATTATATATATTTGAATAAATATTGAAAGGGACGAGAACAGTAAAAAGAACATTGCTTTACTGGGAAACTGGTAGATGAATATTATTCTTTTCTAAATTTAGTATCAGTCTAGTTAAAGACAAAGAATAACTTCTTTTTTTTAATGTTTTTATTTATTTTTGAAGGAGAAACAGAGCATGAGTCGGGAGGAGCAGAGAGAGAGGGAGACATAGAATTTGAAGCAGGCTCCAGGCTCTAAACTGTAAGCACAAAGACCGATGTGGGGCTCGAACTCATGAACTGTGAGATCATGACCTGAGCTGAAGTCGGACGTTTAACTGACTGAGCCACCCAGGCGCCCCAAAGAATAGAACTTCTTTAAATGGCAGCAGGAATATGATTTGATACATAGGGGGAAAATGGTGGAAAAGACTAAGATGTGCATAAAATATTTGATAATAATTAATTAATCTAACATTTGTTTGCCTACATTTTAGAAAACAAATTAAAACCCATGAAAATGAAGAATTTTTCACAAGCAATTTACTCTTTTTTGTTAAATTTTATAAGGTAAAGAAAAACATAGGCATACGGGAAGTCTTGATTATGTAAATTTTGTGGGTAAATATTTAATGTTAACTGTCAAATCTGTCCCTATTGGCCTATAGTATAATATCAGCAATTTGAAACTCAAAACCTTCCATAATCTAACCCTAATATATTCTTTTCCAATCTAATTTATCTTCAAAGTCATTTCAACATGTTAAGAACCAACTTATTTTCTTCTACAATTAAAAAGAGTTTTATGGATCTAAGAAAATATATAAAGAGCTGTGCATTTTTAGGTAGAATCTTTATTAAGGTGATGAGTATTTTAAACTACTGGATAGGAAGAAAGTACACATGCTTCCTAGAAGTATTTTATTAATATGTTTTTTTATAGAACATCTTAGATTTTTACTATGAGATGTGTGGTTTGAGAAGTTGTGGTTTAAACCACTATTGTCTTGACAGGCTATTTACTGATTTTAGCAATTTTATTTATATTTGTTTGTTTATTTTTTAGAGAGACAGTAAGTGTGAACAGAGGAGAGGAACGGAAAGAAGGGGAGGGAGGGAGGAAAGTGGGGAGAGGAAAGAAAGAGAGAGAGAGAGAGAGAGAGAAAGAGAGAGAGAGAGAGAGAGAGAGAGAAGCCTTCCATACTCAGTGCAAAGCCTGACACGGAGCTTGATCCCATGACTCTTGGATCATGACCTGACCTGAAATCAAGAGTCGGACACTCAACTTACTGAGCCATCCAGACACACCCTCATTTTAGCAATTCTAAAATAATTATGAATGTAATTATTAAAGCTCATTAATAACACTTATATAATGCTTACATTTACATAAAACAAAGAGGTAAATAAAAAGTGAACGTTATACTTTTCTGGTTACATGACACAAAATATACCATGGAAGACCCAGTACAGAAGTGTTGTATAAAAAATACAAAACATCTCTTTAAATATTACTAAGTTGATAAGAAGGCAAAACTGATAAAAAGCACAAATTCAAGGAGGTAAACAAGCTCTGGATACAGACTGTTCTTAGGAAATCTAAACAATGCTAAAATATTTGAGTTTTGTTTAAAATGAACCATGCTTAAAAACAGAAACAAAACCCAGGGGCTGAAAAGGGGAAAGTTAGGAGACTTGTTTGTATAAAGCTACAATGCCTGAAAGGTAACACACTAAGTAGGTAGGCTAGAAAAAACCCACACAGCAAAGAGAAGGTGAAAGATTTTTGTTTTCAGTTAGGGGTGCAGGGGGACAGGGGAGGTTCCCTGATAATGCATAATCACATGCTACTCATGCTACTTCCTTTGCAGATTTGGGATAAAAATTCCTATGCACCCTGTATCTCAAAAATCCCCAATTAAAACTTTACCTTGAAGGACTATCAGAAGCAAAGCAATTCTTCCATGGAAGAACAGACCTTAAACCTAAGCATCAAAGAATTATCAAAATTAAAATTCCAATAAAGATGATCTCACAAACATAAAACACAAAATACCCAAGAAAACAAGCTACCATGAATGTGAGAAGAAAGCTGTGCACAATCAGACCTTAAAACAGCAGACACCAGAATAAGTCAATATAAATTATGCAAAAAGTACATTTAATGTATTTTTTAAAGTGCAAAAAAGTATGAGTAAGAGATAAGACACCATAAAAATGAACATGTACACGGGAAAAATAATATATAATATGGAAACTACACATAAAATGAAAATTAAAGCTCAATGTTTGGCTTAAACTTCAGTTTAGGCAGAAAAGTATGAACAGGAAGGAAGACCTGTAAAGAGATTATACAAAATGAAGAATATAAACAACAAAAAAGTATGAGAGACACTGAATAGAGATCAAGAAAGTTTAGAGGTGCCTGGTGGCTCAGTTGATTGAGCATCAGACTCTTGATTTTGGCTCAGGTCATGATCCCAGGGTTATGGGACAGAACCCATGTCAGGCCCCATACTGAGCAAGGAGACTGCTTGAGATTCTCTCTCTCCCCCTTTGCCCTTCTCCTCCACTTGTGCTCTCTCTCTGTCTAAAATAAAGTTAAAATTAAAAAAAAAAACTAACACAGTAAATTAGACTTCTGGAGGGAAATAACAGAGAGAATGAGGTAGAATCAATTTTCCATATTAAAGCCCAATATGTAACATAAAGAATTAAAAAAAAACTCATACCAAGTAATATTATGGTATAAAAGCAGAACTTAAAGCAAAAAGAGATTCTGTGTCAGCAGTCATAAAGAAAAAATTAATCACTTATTAAAAATGGTCATTAGTATTAACTCAGAATTACATATGTAAGTAAAACTATAAGAATGAAAAAGAAATGTTTATTATGATAAAAACAAAAAATAAAGACAGTTTACCAACATACCTACATAGAAGTACTATTCAGTGGTACTCACTTTAAATTTCACCTTAGTAGATGCAGAAAAATAATTTAATAAAATTCAACATCTTTTCATGATATTTATTGGGATAAACATCTATCATGACAAAACATGATGAATGTTCTTATGATAAGCACATGATAAAAACTATCATGATAAGCGTAATAAACACTTCACATGATAAACACATGACATACAATTTGGGTATAGCAGAACTATACCTCAACATAATAAAGACCAATATAACAAGCCCACAACTAATATCACATCTCTAATGGTGAAAGGCTGAAAGCTTTTCCTCTAAGATCAGAAACAAGACAAGGCTCTCAGCACTTTTATTCAACATAATACTGGAAGTCCTAGCCAGTACAATTAGGCAAGAAAAATAAAAGGCATGTAAATTGGAAAGGAAGAAGAAAAATTACCACTATTTGGAGATGATATGAGCTTACATATACAAAATCCTAAAGATGCCACCAAAAAGTGTTAGAATAAATAAAATCGGTAAAGTTGCAAGATATAAAACTATATTCAAAAATAACTTGTGCTTCTATACACTAACAAGGACCTATCTGAAAGTTCAGTCGATTAAGCTTCTGACTCTTGATTTTGGCTCAGGTCATGATCTCATGGTTTGTGGGACCAAGCCCTGTACTGGGCTGTGGTGCTGACAGTGAGTATGGGTCTTACTTGGGATTCTCTCTCTCTCTCCCTCTGCCTTTCCCTCACTTGTGCCCTCCCTCTCTCTTTCTCAAAATAAATGACATTTAAAAGCAATTAAAGAGAAATCAAAGAATCTCAATTGCAATAGCATCAAAAGCAATAAAATATTAAGAAATAAATTTAAACAACATAAAAGATATGTACACAACTGTAAAACACTGATGAAAGAATTTGAAGAAGACAAAAATAAATGGAGATATCCCATGTTCACAAAGTGGAATAGTTAATATTGTCCAAATCTCCATGCTATACAAAGCCATCAATAAATTCAATGTAATCTTTATCAAAATTCCATTGTGCTTTTCATAAAAATAGCAAAACAATTCTAAAATTTGTGTGGAACCAGAAAAGACCCTGAGTAGCCAAAACAATACCTAGGGAAAAAATGCAAAACTGGAGTCATCACACTTTCTGTTTTCAAACTATATTACAAACCTATAGTAATCAAAACAGTTGATACTGGCATAATATAGAAATACAAACCAAGAGAAAAGAATCAAGAGCTCCAAAATAAACCCATTCACATATGATCAACTAATATTTGACAAAGGAGCTAAAACATGCAACGGGGAAAGGACAGTCTCCTCAATAAATGGTATCAGGAAAACTGGATATCCACATGCATAAGAATAAATTGGCCCCTTATCATACACTGTATGCAAAACATAACTAAAAGTGGATTAAAGACTAAAATGCAATACGTGAAGCCTTAAAAATCCTATAACATAGGAAAAAAACCTCCTTGACATTAGTCTTACAGCAATGCGTTTTTGTTTTTGTTTTTGATATGGCACCAACAGCACAAATAACATAAGTGAGACAACATCAAACTAAAAGCTTAGACACAACAACAAAAAAACAGACCAAAAAAAAAATAAATAAAAAGGAAACCTACAGAATGGGAGAAAATACTTGTAAATCATATATCTGATAAGGGGTTAATATACAAAATATATAAGGGACTCATACAGCTCAGTACTAATAATACATCAGTAGAAGCATCCAAAACTGGAGAGCAAACAGGGAAAAAAAAGACTAAAAAAGAAAACCAGAAGAGAATTATCCAAGAATTGTAGGATTACTACAAAGGTATACTATACATGTAATTAGAATACCAGAGGGAGAAGAAAAGGAGAAAGAAGCACAAGAAATATTTCAAGTAACAATGACTGAGAATTTCTCCAAATTAATGTCAGATACCAAACAAAAACTCCAGGAAGATTCAGAGAACAAAAAAAAGAATAAATCCCCCCCCCCCCCAAATACACCCATGCATATCATATTCTAACTGCTGAAAATCAAAGGTAAAGAAAACTTTTTGAAAGAAGCCTGGGGGGTGGGTGAAATACCTAATCTCTAAAGGAGGGAAGATAAGAATTATACCCAACTTCTCTTTAGAAACGATGGAAATAAGAGAATAAAGTGAAATATTTAAAGTAATGACAGAAAAGCCCACAAATCTAAAATTATGTCCTGTGAGATTATTCTACAAAAGTGAGGGAGAAATACTTTCTCAAACAAACAAAAATTGAAATAATTTATTACCATTAGACCTGACTTGCAAGGAATGTTTTTAAAAAGAAAGTTCTTCAGAGAAAAGAAAAATGATATAGGTCAGAAACTCAGGTCTACATAAAGGAAGAACATCGGAGAAAGAATAACAGTAAAGTAAATTTTTCTTATTCTTGATTGCTCAACCCAGTAACAGTTTGCTCAACAGCAATAATGCATTTTATTATGTATGTTTTTATATGTGATGTGTGTGCACATATATAGTCTCTATATATTAAAACACACATATATGTGATACCTTTATCTGTATAAATGAAAGGAATGACAAGAATGACACACAGAACAGACAGGAAAATATTTAGAAATACTTTCTTATTATAAGGTACTTGCACTGCATGTGAAGAGGTATAGCATTATTTATAAGTGGACACGGATTAGTTGTAAATGATATTACACAGTCTAGGGCAACCAATAAAAAATAGGTAAAAGAACATGTATAATTGATATGTGAAGAAAGCAGAGAATATAAAATGCTCCATTCAAACCATAATAAAAAAGAAAAGCTGAGAAAGACAAAAATGAGAACAAAGAACAAGGGCAACAAATAGGAAACGGTAGCAATATAGTATACATTAATCCAACTACATCAATAATCAAATTAAATGTCAATGGTTTGAAATATACTAATTAAAAGACAAATATTGAAAGAGTCAATCAAAATAAGAGACATGATATAAGCTGTCCTAAAGAAACCCACTTTAAAAATAAAGACACAACTCGATTAAAATAAAGGGATAGAAAAAAAATATACCTTGCTAACACTAATTCTACTAGTTACAGACAAAGCAGAATTCCTTCCCACCCCTCTTCCATAAATCAATGGAGAAAATAAACAAAAGCTGGGTCTTTGAAAAGATCTATATAGTAGATACGTCTCTAGCCAGGTTAACAGAGAAAAGAGTGAGGACAAATTTACTAACACTGGAAATGAAAGAGGGGACATCAATACAGATCAATCAATATAGATTCCATAAGCATTAAAAGAATAATAAAGGAATACCATGTACTATATACCTACAAATTTGATAACCTAGATGAAATGGACCAATTCCTTGAAAGTTACACTATGACAAACTTCAAGAAAAAACAGACACTCTGAATAGAATCTTTCCAAAATAGAAAGCAACAAGACCTGGTTTGTTCAATAGTAAATTCTACCTAACATTTAAGAAATAAATTATGCCTATCTACAATCTCTTCCAGGAGCAAGAGGAGAGAATACTTTCCAACTTATTCTATAAGGTTAGCATTACCTTAACCAAAACCATACAAAAAGAAATATAAAAAATGCCCAACAGAATACACTACCAAATTAAATTTTAAAAATGTGTAAAATTACACAAGTGGGATTTATGTCAAGTATGTAAAGCTGGTTCAACATCCAAAATCAATGTAATAATCCATCACATCAACATAATAAAGAAAAATTATATAGTCATATCCAACACATGCAAATTTGACAAAATTCAATAGCCATCATTAAAAATTCTCTGCAACTAGGAATGAAAGGAATTTGCTGAATATGATAAAGAACACCTACAAAAAAACTATAGTTATCATTGTAACTTTTTGAAAGAAGTTTTCCAGGTAAGATCAGGAAAAAGGCAAGGATGTTGTATCTCATCATTGCTTTTCAACATCATACTGGAAGTCCTAGCTAATGCAATAAGCTAAGAAAAGGAAATAAAGGTATACAGATTGGAAGAGGACATTAAGCTGTCTTTGTTCACATATGACATGGTCATCTATGTAGAACATACAAAAGAACTGACAAAAAAATTCCTGAAACCAATAAGCTATTACAATAAGGTTGCAGGATAAAAGGTTAAGATACAAAATCAATTCCTTTCCTATATAGCAGCAGCAAGTGGAATTTAAAATTAAAATCGCAGTATAATTTACATTAGCATCCCTCAAACTGAAATACTTAGGCATAAAACTAACAACATAAGTACAGAAGCTATACGAGGAAAACTCCTTTTCACACTGGCTTTTTTCCACTTAGTAATATGTATTTAAGGGCCTCCATATAATATGTATTTAAGATTTCTCCATGTCTTTTCATGCTTGATAGATTATTTCCTTTTAGTATTGAATAATATTCCATTGTCTGGATATAAAAGAGTTAATTTATCCATTTACTGAAGGTCATCTTGGTTGCTTCCAAGGTTTGGCAATTATGAATAAAGCTGCTATAAACATCTGTGCATTTGTATGCAGGGTTCTGTGCGGACATAAGCTTTCAACTCCTTTGGATAAACACCAAGGAGTATGATTGCTGGATCATATGGTAAAAATATGTTTAGTTTTATAAAAAACTGTGAAGCTGTCTTCCAAAGTAGCTGTACCACTCTGTATTCCTACCAGCAATGAATGAGGGTTCCCTTTGTTCCACATCCTTATGGTGTTTAGTATTGTCAGTGTTCTGGATTTTGTTCATTCGAATAGGTGTGCATTGATATTCCATTGTTGTTTTACTTTGCATTTCCCTAATAACACATGATATGGAGCATCTTTTCATATGTGCTTATTTGCCATCTCTATCTTTTTTGATGAGGTATCTATTTAGATCTCTTGCCCATTTTTTAACTAGGTTGTTTTCTTATTGTTGTGGTTTAAAACTTCTTTGTATGTTTTGGATAATAGTCTTTCCTTTATCAGATGTGTCTTTGGCAAAAATTGTTTCTCACTCTGTGGCTTCTCTTCTCATTCTCTAACACTGTCTTTCATGCAACAGTTTTTTTTTTTTTTTTTCATTTTAATGAAATCCAGTTTAATAATTCTTTCTTTCATGGAATTTCCCTTTGGTGCTATATCTTAAAAGTCATAGCCATAACCCAAGATTATCCAGGTTTTCTCCTGTTATCTTCTAGAAGTTTTAGAGTTTTGCATTTAAGTCTATGATTGACTTTGAGTTAGTGTTTGTGAAGGGTGTAAATTCTGTGTCTAGATTCATTCTTTTGCATGTGGATGTTCACTTGTTCCAGGACCATTTGTTAAAAAGATTTTGCTCTCTCTTATTGCCCTTTCTGCTTTGTCAAAAATCAACTGACTTTGTGTATGTGGGTCTCTATCTGGGCTCCCTTTTCTGTTCCATTGTTCTATTTGTGTATTCTTTCACTAATACCACACAGTCTTGATTTTCATAGCTTTACTTTAAGTCTTGAATTCAGATAGTCCTCTAATTGTGTTCTTCTGCTTCAATATTGTTGACTACTCTGGATCTTTTTCTCTCATAAAAAATTTTATAATCATTTAGTCAATATCCACAAAATAACTTGCTAGGATTTCAATTGGGATTGGATTGAATCTATAAACCAATTTGGGAAGAAATGACACCTTGACAATATTGACTCTTTCTATCTATGAATACAGAATATCTCTATATCTTTTTAGTTCTTTGATTTTGTTCATCAGGGTTTGATAGTTTTCCTCATATAGATCATGGACATATTTTGTTGGATTTATACCTAAGTATTTCAATTTTTTGCTTGCTAATATAAATAGTACTGCATGAAAAAATTTTTAAATGTTTATTTAGTTTTGAGAGACACAGAGAGAGAGAGAGAGAGAGAGAGAGAGAGAGAGAACATGAGCATGAGCACGAGCAGAGGAGGGGTAGAGAGAGAGGGAGACACAGAATCTGAAGAAGGTTCCAGTCTCTGAGCAGTCAGCTCAGAGCCCGATGCAGGGTTCAAACTCACAAACTGTGAGATCACTACCTGAGCTGAAGTTGACACTTAACCAATTGAACCACCCAGACGCCCCAATAGTATTGTAGTTTTAATTTCAAATTCCACTTGTTTATTCCTGGTATATGTGAAAGTGATTGACTTCCGTATATTGCAACCTTACTATAATCACTTATTAGTCCCCAGAATTTCTTTTGTCAGTTCTTTCAATTCTACATAGATGATCATATAATCTGCAAACAAAGGGAGTTTTGTTTCTTCTTTCCCACAATCTGTATATTTTTCCTTTATCATCTTATTGCTTGAGCTAGAACTTCCACTACAATATTGAAAAGAAATGGTTACGAAGGAGCATGCTTGTCTTGTACCTGATCTGAGCAGGATAGCTTTGAGTGTGTCACCACCATTAAATATGATGTTAGTAGTAGATTTGTCTGTAGATATTCTCTATCTTTCCCTTATTTTAGCCAATAGAATATGACAGAAAGTAAGGGGATTTTTAAAGATACAAACAAGGTTTCTAATCAAAAGAAGATTATCCTGGGTGCATATGATCTAACCAGGTGAGCTCTTTACAAGAGGCATTTTATAAAAGAAGAGACTTGAAGCAGCAGAAATGCCTGCCACTGGCCTTGAAAAAGCAAGGGCCACTTTTTAAACCACATATGTAGAAGACAGCTTCTAGAAGCTGGGGGCCTCAGTTCTACAAATAGAAGGAATTGAACTGTGCCAGTAACTTGAACAAGCTTAGAAGAGGGCCCCAAACTTCAAATGAGGATGTAACACTGGCCAACACCTTCAATAAAGCCTGGCAACATCTAAAAAGAAGACCCAACAAAGTTGACCAGATTCCTGACCCATGGAAACTGCGAGATAATAAATGTGTGTCTGAAGCCATTATTTGAAGTACAAAACTCTGACAAAAGATATCAAAGAACAATTAAGTAAATGGAAATATATTCCAGAAGACTCTATTATCAAGGTATCAGTTGTTCCCAACTTGACTTATAGATTCAACATAATGGCAATCAAAATACCAGCAAGCTATTTTGTGGATATTGACAAACTGACTCAAAAAATTATGTGGGAAGACAACTCACAATGGCCAACACAATATTGAAGGAGAAGAGCGAAGTTGGAGGACCGACATTACCTGACTTCAAGACTTACTATAAAACTACAGTAATAATGACAATGTGGTACTGGAAAAAGAACAGAAAAACAGATCAATAGAATAGAATGGAGAGTCCAGAAATAGACCTCTATAACCATAGTCAACTAATCTTGAGAGAAAGGAGCAAAGGCAATACAATGGAACAAAGATACTCTTTTCAACAAATGATGCTAACACAAGTGGACATTCACGTGCAAAAATATAAATCTAGACAAAGAACCTACTTCACAAAAATTAACTCAAAATGAATCATAGACCCAAATGTAAAATACAAAATTTATGAAAGTCCTTGAAGGTGACATAAGAAAAAAACCTAGAAAACCTTGAGTATGACCATGACTTTTTAGATACCATACAACAGGCACAAGCCATGAAAGAAATAATGTGTAAGTTGGACTTCATAAAAACTGAAAGCATCTACTCTGACAAAGAAAATATCTAGAAAATGAAAGGACAAGCTGTATACTGAAAGAAAATATTTGCAAAGGACACATCTTATAGGACTGTTAATTAAAATATACAAAGAACTCTCAAAACTCAAAACCGACAACATGAACAAGGCAATTGTAAAATAGGCAAAGCCCAAAAATAGATATCTGACCAAAGACACAGATGGCAAATAAGCATATGGAAAGGTTCTCAATATCATATGTCATTTCAGTATTACGAATTAAAACAAGATATCATTACACACCTATTAGATCGGTCAAAATCCCAAATATTGACAAGATGAAATGTTGGTGAGGATGCAGAATTCTCATTCACTGCTGGTGGGAACATAAAATGGTACAGCCAATTTGTAAGATACTTTGGCAGCTTTTTATAAAACTAAATATACTCTTACCATTCAATCCAGCAATCTCATCCTTTGGTATTTACCCAAATGAGTTGAAAACTTATGCCCACACAAAAACCTGTACACGTATTTATAGCAGCTTTATCTATAATTGCCAAAGCTTGGAAACAAACAAGATATCCTTCAGCAGCTGAATGTATAAATAAACTGTGGTACAGTCAGACTCTAGAGTATTATTCACTGCAAAAGGAGATGCATTATCAAGCCATGAAACGACATGGGGGACATTTAAATGTCTATAACTAAGTGGAAGAAGTCCATTTGAAAAAGCAACGTACTGTAATATTCCAACTATATGACATTCTGGAAAAGGCAAAACTGGGGAGGCAATAAAAAAAATTACTGGTTACTAGGATAGGGCGGAAGGGAAGATGAACAAGTGAAACACACAGGAATTTTAGCTCAGTGAAACTATTCTGAATGATACTACAGTGGTGGAAAAGTGTCATTATATATTTGTTTAAACCCTCAGAATATAATACACCAAAAATGAACACTAATGTAAACTATAGACTTCTGATGACAATGAGGTTATCAATATAGATACCACTGTGGTGTGAGCTATTTACAGTAGCAAATGTACCACTGTGTTGTGGGATATTAATGGTAGGGAAGGTTGCACATGTGTAGGGCAGGACATATATAAGAATGCTCTATACGCATGAGGGGTGCCTAAAGAGCTTTAGGCAAATTCTAATCAAAACAAGACTTAATCATATTAATATCAACAAAAGATTTTAGGCAAAAGGCATTTCCCCAAATAAAGACATCACTACAAATGACACCAGGATTATAGAAAAAAATTAAATTTATATGCACATAATAACATAGCCTCATAATATATAAAGCAAAAACAGAACCACAAAGAAAAACTGGTAGTTCTATTATTATAGTAGGAGATTTTAATGTATTTCTTTCAATAATCAGTAGGTCAAGCAGTGGAAAATGGGCAGGGTGACATAAAATTTGAATACAACTAACAGGTTTGATTAATGGATATATATGTAACACTATACCAATAGTGGAAAATACATATTCTTTTCAAGCATACATAAAACATTTACAGAAATTTGACAAACAGTGGGGAATTATTGCATTTCAAAAATTCAGTGACATTTAAACATCACTCTTTGACCATGATGTAATCATTAAGAATCAATAATTAAGAGATTAAAAAACATCATACTTGGATTTTTTTTTGTAATTTAAAATACAATTTTATGCTGAATTAGACACACCTATCTGTCACAGTTAACTGTAGGGCTGAGAAGCTACAGGACACACCAGGCATGCACAGAGCATTTCTCTTTCACAGAGAAGAGGGATATAAAATCATTTCTACCCTAACACTTAAATATGTACTTCATTACAGTAGAATCCATTGATAGAGTATCCACCCTTTAATGAAATTCATTATCCTTTAAATAGTGAATTCTAATAATATTTTCAAATAGAGAAATTTAATGGAATCTATAAACATCATTTTAGGTTTCTTCTCAAATATACAGTTTCTTTACAGCATATTCAATGGAATGTCTATTTTTTAATAAAGTTTTATGTAAATATAATGCTAGAAATCAATTTCCATTCCATACTGTGAGTTTCTTTAAAGTAGTGACTATATGTGCTTTTTGCAAACTACACAAGGATGTGCTCAGAATGACTGATAAAACAAAATAAAATTCTACATATTTAGAATACTATTTTCATTAAGTGTTTTGTATGTTAACAGACTAAGTTTAGCTACTTTTTCCCATTGTTCTGTTTCCACCATGTCCTTTTATTATTATTTTTAATGTTTACTTTTGAAGGAGAGAGAGAGTGTGAGCAGAGGAGGGGCAGAGAGAGGAGACACAGAATCTAAAGCAGACTCCAGGCTCTGAGCTGTCAGCACAGAGCCTGATGTGGGGCTCGAACTCATGAGCTGTGAGCTCACGACCTCAGCTGAAGTAGGATGCTTAACCAACGGAGCCACCCAGTCACCCCTTATCATCTCCTTTTAAAATCTTCAGTCTTTTCTTTGGTTATGAGTTGGCCTTTATCACAAAAAAGGCAGTGTATTTAATATTATGGTTTTAAATTTCATCATTTCCCCTTACTAATGGAAATAGGTATTATAATTTAATTAAAAATAATACATAACTGTAAATTTTTAAAAGATTAACTTTTATAATAGTGCTTCCCAAATTAATTTACCAAGACACCTAACTAAATAAATAACCCAAATGTGGAAGGCTAGAAAAAAAAATTCTTGGTAAATTATACCACACAGGGTAAAATTTTTCAGTATCAGAAAAGTAAGACTGAAAAATTTTTTCTCTCAAAAATTCTACTCCATATCCCTTAGAAATACATATACACATAGATTATAAAGGGGAATGAGGGAACTTTGGAGGGTCATGAGAATGTTTTTTAATATTGATTTAGGTAGTAGCTGTAAAACTTCTGAAGTCTGTCAAAATTCAAAAAACGATTCACCTACAATGGGTTGATTTTACTGTATGTGAATTATACTTCAGTAAACGAAGAAAAACACACACACACATTTTATGTTAATTTTTAACTCATACTATTTCTGTCTACTTATAACATCCTTACTTTCTCTTCCAGTAAAAAGGCTACTCTTTCAAATCCCATTACAATGTTACCCCTTTTTAATTCTTCTCTGAAAACTCCGGAAGAAGTGCCTACTCTCCTATCTGTAACCTTAGAGTATTTTGTTTCTACCACTAGTGTATGGTATTAATTATTATATTGTATTATAATTCATTTTTCATGTCTCACATTATAAGACTGTTTCCTGAAGGCAGAGAATGTTCTTATATTTTTTAAAAAAGCTTTCTAGTACAGTGCTTAGTACATTGAAATCTCTTAATTTAAATTTATGGTATCACTATAGATACTAGTGTTCAAGAGAAGTTCTAGCAGTTATTAAAATGATTGCCCAAAGGTAACTTAAAGAAAAAAGACTAGTGGATTAATATCTGACTCTGATAACAACAGGCAACTGTCTTTTTCTGAACGATGATGAAAGAAAAAAAAGTGGCGGTCACCTAAAAACTGTACACAAATATTATTGGGAAACTAATTAAATAACTCTCCTAAGTGCAACTTGACCAATGCTTTAACAAGGTTACAGTTTGAACCACACCAATCATCTGGTTTGCAAGATTTCCTGCTGGACATCAACACCAACCACTCGTTAGACCCAAAACCACCTTGGGAAATAGCTGTGGGTAAGATTTACACAGACCAGTAATGGACTAAATTACTGGTTCAGTTGAAAAATAGGTCAGAAGCATATATATGACAGAAATTGAAAAGTCAATAAGAAGAATTATATATCAGACACCAACCCCACTCCTCAAAATTTAGCTGAAAGTTTTAAGACTCTGAAGTTGTAAGGACACTGAAGAAATATCTGGCAATTTCCTCACACAAGCCTTATAATTATCCTGAAATAAAAACTGGAGAGTAACATCTTGGGAAAGATTATCATATCTTGAATGTTCTTTAGATAGGTAATCATATAAAACACTTTTACATATTTTCTTAAAAGATTATACATCCATCCAGAGAAACAATGTAGAAAATAAAGACAGTGCTTCTTTCTCTTCCTTGTGCAAGATAAACATATTTCCTAGGTAACGGGAGTTTCTTCAAGCAGAACATTTTATTTTCTAGAGCCACAAAAAGCACAGATTTTAAAACAGAACATACTCCATTCTTTCAAATAAACTATAGTTCTATGAAGTACATGAGGGCACACAGTAAACACTGTGAATAGGCATGAATAAGCACATCATATAACAAAAAAACAGTCTTATGTAGCAACATCAATAGAAGAATGCTGGACAAATAAACAATAGTGTTCCAAAGGGTTCAGTCCTGGTTCTGATTACTTTACTAGTAGGGACATAATTTTCAAGTTCTGTTCAAAAGAGTACTAGACATCCCCATACCCACATCAGCTAGTCATTATGCCTTATTGGTCTTATTTGTTAGCAAAGTCTTCAATAGAAACTTTTAATCTAAGAAAAGTTTTGATGGTTAAAACAAGTTTGCTAAAGTAAATAATAAAAACATACATTCACATTTTTGGTTTCAGCATGACATGAAAGAGCATGGAAGTCATCATTCTAATTCTTAAAAGTAGAAAAACACTGAACAAATGAAAGATATATGCCTTAGATCTACCAGAGAATGGACACAAGGCAAACTGCTAACCCAAAATCTAAAGTGACAGGCAAATCTATCTAGTCACAGCCAAGATATTCTTACCTACAGCAGAAGCTGCTGGAGACACACACTGGTAGGAAGATTTAAATGCTAAATTTAAAAAACTGTTGGAGGCCGAATGAAGAAGAGTATGGGAGTGAAACTCTTGGGAACTGATGTCTTAGGGGGTTCCCCACATTTTTGTGGGGTTTTCTCCAAGAAAGCCACCAGGATCTCAGTGTGAAGCGCTGAGGAAGTTTCCCTTATGGCTCTGGCAAGGGGAGTAAAAAATAATAGCCATTGTGAAATATACCCTGAGTATTCTTCATAACAAAAGCCTTTCTTTAGGTAAAAA
This sequence comes from Felis catus, assembly GCF_018350175.1. Taxonomy (NCBI): domain Eukaryota; kingdom Metazoa; phylum Chordata; class Mammalia; order Carnivora; family Felidae; genus Felis; species Felis catus. The sequence goes on along the minus strand of NC_058374.1, from coordinate 61,626,155 downwards.
GACTATCAAAATCTTATAAAATTGAAGAAAGAGGAAGGACATTACCAAGGTTCCAGGCCCCTCTAGTCTTCTTGGCTCACATAAAGGGAGAAAAGCCAACAAACACTTAGAAGGTCACAGATCCTCTAAAAGACAGATGTAATCATAAGATTATAGAAGGCTTTCCCTCCCCAATACCTCGTCACCAAACCAACTGGACTCTAGTACATGACATTAGATAACAGCTGAAAGAGCTGTGAGATGCAGACTCCATCCAAGAAGGAGTTCTTAGGGGAGCCAAAGGCAACAGGGGAGACAAAACAAGGACCTTTAAGGAATCTGAACAGTCTGGAAACTTACAGAAACAGAAAACAATTAAACACAGCTACTCACTCCTAGAGAAATTAACAAAACCTCCCACTGAAAGTTTATTTATCTCAATTCCTATGACATAATACACCATGTTAATCCTTTAACAAAAAAATTATAAGGCATGCTAAAAGGCCAAAAAGTCTAAAGGAACAAAACAGCACTGGAACCTGTTTCAGATATGACAGAAAATTTGGAATTATCAGGCTGAATCTTTAAAATTAAAAATAATTAATATGTTGGAGAATCTAATTTAAAAAGTAGTTACAATGCAAGAACAGGTGGATAATGTGCAGATGGGAACTCTAAGAAGGAAACAAAAGGAAATGTTAGAAACAAAAGACAGAAAAGAAGAATTCCTTTATGGGTTAATCATGAGATTTGACTTAACCAAGGAAAGAATCATGATCATGAAGACAGGCCAATACAAACTTCCTAGACTGAAGTGCAAAGGGAAAAAGGAAACTAAAGGAAAAAAAAATGGAAAGTAAAACAAAAACACAGAATAGAAGAGCCAAGAACTGTGAGACAATTTTAAAAGGCATAACATATGTGTAATTGAAATACCAAAAGGAAAAGACAGACAGAATGAAGAAGAAATATTTGAGGTAATAATGGCCAATTTTCTAAATGTAATGACACACATAAAATCAGAGATCCAGGAAGCAGAAAGAACACCAAGAACTATAAATACAAAAAAAAAAAAATCCATGCTATGTGTATCATATTCAAATAGCAAAAAAAGAAAAACAAATTCAAAGAAAATAGGACATTTTGAGGAAAGCCAGAGTGGGAAGAAAACACTTTATTTATAAGAAGAAAAGGATAAGAATTACAATAGACTTTTCTCTTTAGAAACTATGCAAGCAAAAAAAAAAGGGGAGTAAAATGTTTAAAGTATTGAAAGAAAAAAAAATCAAGACGAGATTTGCCATACCAAACTGTAATAAAACATAGTCTAAAAATACTATGACATTTATGCAAGAATAAAAGGAAAGAGTAATCCAGGTATACAGACCCAGGTATATGGGACAGAACCAGGTATATGAGAACTTAATATATGGTAATCAAGCCCCACAAAACAATGTGTAATGGGAACATTATTAATGGTTCTTAAACTTTTGCATGTATGAGAATCACCTGGAGGACTTGTTCGAGATTGATGGGCCTAAGAATGGAGGTTCTGAGTCAGTAGTTTGAGGTAGTATTAGAAAACCTGCATTTCTAACAAACTTCCAATTGATGCAGATACTGAAGATGCTGACCCAAGGACTATACTTTGAGAACCATGGCCTTAGCTTGTCAGAACTCAGCTGATCTGCAGAGAGTGAATCTCAGGTGTGGGAAATACTGATTAAGCAAGAAAAGCCAAAATGAAAGAAAGTAACAGAGAAGGCTTTAATCACTTATTGTGAACGTATATGCAAGTGGCTAAAACCAGAGAAAACACTATTCCTTCCTTCCCCCTGTACCCTCCAGCAAGAACTGCACACAAGGTGAAGGCCACGTGAATCAGTGCCGAAATGAGTAATCTCCCTGCTCTGGGAGCCCTAAACAAAAGTCTCTGGCATTTTTAGGACCTTGGGGATAGAGGATGAGGAGTGGAAAAGTACTGAATAACTGAATTAGAGTGGGGAAAACTGTCTTTGAGGTTTCCCCTCCTTCTAATAAGTAGGCCTAGGCAGAAGCAATGGAAGACAACTGCACAACACTCAGATAAAGAAGTCTAGGAAAGAAGGTGCCTGAGCTAGACATGCAAATATGTGAAGTCCATGGCTAGCCAGATGGATCTGAATAGTTGAACACAACTCACTTCAAAGACTACAATCCACTGGCTGTCTACCAAGTCTAGTGTGGGGAGTGTAGTTTCTTCCTTGTGAGACCTGCCAGGTAAAGCCTTTGGAATGGCTTATGGTCAGACCTGAAAAATCACACATGGGCTTTTACCAGAAGCTGAACTCCTCAAGCGTATGCTGCTAGGAAAAGAGGGTCATTTTAGGGAGAAAAATGAAAATGGATAGTACAGCACAGTGGTGTAAAGAGAAGAAGGTGCTCTGGAATAGTTGGAGGCTGCTGACATTCTAGAGACTTCCATTTACTCCAGGCCCTTCTACTCTGAAGACAGCTGTCAGAATTACATTGGGGCATGACTACAAATTCTTCATGTAGTTCTGTTTCAGATAGTCTATTTCATTTATTCCAGTAATATCCAAAGTGAAATATAAATATTAAATGAGTTAATGCAGTAAAATGCTTAGAGCATGTACATATTGTATAATGTAATTGTACATGCTTTTTTGGACAGCTACTTGTAAATCTGATAATTTTATGATCTGAATTTTAACCCTTACTTCACCTACTTATTTATTTATTTCCTCTGTCATTGCCACTAATACTATCAAAGTGTTACAGGCTTTATTTACAATGGCTAAGAGACGATAAGGATAGATGCAGAACTCATAAGCATCTGTGGAAAAAAAAAAAAACCTTCTGGGATACTTAATGGATCATCATTTCTTGAAAGAGACCGTGAAAGTCCTCCAAATGATGAGAATTTAAATTCAGAATATTATTTCAGAGCTTGATTCAGATAACCTTTGTGGCTATTGAAACAATGCTTTTTTTGAGAGTCCAGGTAATAAAACTGTGTTTCATCTAATATCAAACTTGTGATTTATGAGCTTTAACCTCAAGGTACCAACATAATGAATAGATTTCCAATCTGATTTATTAAATTTTTATATTTGATAGAGTATTGAGTATAACGATTTTTTTTAAGTTTATTTATTTTGAGAGAGAGAAAGAGAGAGAGAGGGAGAATCCCAAACAGGCTCCACACTGTCAGCCCACAGCCCAATGCAGGGCTCTATCTCACGAACCATAAGATCATGACCTGAGCTGAAATGAAGAGTCAGATGCTTAACTGACTGAGCTACCCAGGCACCCATAAAGATCTTTTTTTATAATCAGAAATAATAAGAAATTAAGTCTACCCAAAGTATTAAATTTATCCAGAGTAGATATTTCAAAGAAAACAATCTGTCTGAAGAAAAATATCCAAGATTTTGGTTTACAGACATAAAATCTTGTTTAAAAAGAAAAGGTTGTCAATGTAAAGACAAATAGTTAAAAAAAAATTCCCATTAAGCATTAAACAGCCCACCACTACATAGAATATTCTCTTAATATGTCCTTAAATTTAGTAAAAGATGTTTATGTACCTAGTCAAATGAGGGCATTCTAAGTCAACAACATCAACTACGGTCATGTCTATGTCTATCTGGATCCCCATTTAGCAAATGTACAATAAATGCAAAATGCAATTCAGTTTCTAGAATCACAAAATCTTGGGACCAGAAATGAACTTAAAAGACACTTAATCTGGGGTGCCTGGGTGGCTTGACAGATTGAACTTCTGACTCTTGAGTTCAGCTCAGGTCATGATCCTAGGGTCATGGGATTGAGCCCACGTTGGGCTCTATGCTGGGTGTGGAGTCTACTTAAGAGTCCATCTCTCTCTCTGCCCCTCTCCCCTGCTTGAACTCTCTTTCTCTCTAAAATAAAAAGGGAAAAAAAGGAAGAAAAAAAAAAGACACTTAATCTACTCATCCAATGTTTGAAACACTTCCACATTATATGTGTGTGTGTGTGTGTGTGTGTGTGTGTGTGTATGTGTGTATCCCCACACACCCACACATATATACACTGTATATATACACATTGTCCATGTTATCACTCAGTTAATCCAGATAAAGGAAATTTGCTACCTCAAGGAACACTGCTTACTCAGTATCCCTTTATATTAACTTGAACCATATGAAATAGCCATTTTTATAGGTAGAATGGTCTCATAAAACTGATTTCATATCAATGTCACACCAATGTGAACAGGTGAACCCTAAAACAACTTTGTAGTTTCATGTTAAAATATTTCCCTCTAGTTTCAATACATTGACCCTAGTTCCATTATGTTCCAAAATAAGTCTACTCTTTTTTCATGTAAGTTTTCTAAATGGGCAACTTATTTCAATACCTTCAACAGTATTCATATTATACATTCTCAGCTCCCTTCAACTTTTTATCCTTTATACTTTAAATATGTTCCAATTTGATTACAATCTTTTACAACCATGACAACCAGTACTAAAGGGAATTATGGGATATAAATTCAAATTAGAGTGGGTCTCTCCTCAGTTTTTCAGAAAACTAATTTCAATTACATCAGACTAAATTATATTACTTTTTAAAACTTACTGTTAAATAACACCCCTAAATGTTAAATACATGTGGTATAGCTAAGTTTGGCTATTAAACCTCTAGAAATGCTAAAATTAAATTTTAATTTTGAGCCACTAATATTTATTACTTTTAAATTTCATTTTGGGTATAATACTATTACTTTAGCGTTTTAAAATACTTTTTTCTTAAATTTTTTAAAATGTTTTTTATTTATTTTTGAGAAAGAGACAGAGTGTGAGTGGGGAGGGCAGAGAGAGAGAGGGAGACACAGAATCCGAAGCAGGCTCTAGACTCTGAGCTATCAGAGTCTAGAATTGTATTTTAAATACAATTTCATGTCATATACAAATGTGAAAATATGCTTTCAATATTTTGAGCACAATAAGGATGAAGATAGTACCCTGAGCTACGCAGCCACCCCCAGTCTTTTAAAATATTTCAAATGCAGGGGCACTGGGTGGCTCAGTTGGTTAAGCGTCCGACTTCAGCTCAGGTCATGATCTCACAGTCGTGGGTTCAAATGCCACATTGGGCTCTGTGTTGACAGGTCAGAGCCTGGACCCTGCTTTGGAATCTGTGTCTCCCTCTCTCTCTCTCTGCCCTCCCCCACTCACACTCTGTCTCTCAAAAATAAATAGATTAAAAACATTTCTTTAAATATTTTAAATACAACCTCATGCCATATACAAATGTGAAAACATGCTTTCAATATTTTCATATAAATCATGACCAGACTGAGCAGAATAAGGATGAAGATAGTACTGTGGCATTCTACTATAAACCCTTAAGTGGATATCAATCCATAAATTTATATATTTTTACACTCATTTCATCAATTTATCTAATGCCCTTGACTTCATATATTTCATACTTTTATTTATCAATTGATCTTATGAGAGACTTAATTTATTAAAGTTTACATAACTTTTTCTGCCTCATTCTCCTTACTAACCTAGCAAATCTGTCCCCCAAAAGCATAAGTTTAGCCTGATAATATTTTCTTAGCAGATCAATCTCATTTCCTGAAGTTACCGTTCTTTCTTTAACAATCCACTCTGGAATCCGTACAAGAACCATTTTTACAATTACCAATTTATGAAATATTCTTTTTCAAATTTAAGAGTACTTTTCCATTTGTAGTCTAGGTCACTCAGATAATTCTTTTCAAATGCCTCAAAAGATAACAGAAAATGTTTCACGGTTTCTGTGTGCAAGTTCCTTGATCACAATTCACCTAGACAGACAATTATGTACCTATTATCAGGAGGCTGGTGCACAATTCTAACCTTTTCAGTACTCTAAGGCTTCTATTCTCCTTTAATTGTGTTCTTTGTCAAGAAGAGTCATCTTTGTACTTAGATTAGTGAAGTAAAAACAAAAACGCCACAAAAAAAACAACATAGGAATCAGAGAAAACAAAATTCAACAGAAGTTGAATTAAGAAGTTAAGAAGTTCTAATTTCTCCTTATCATCTTTACAAATGATTCCCCAAATAATAAGCAGGACTATTCTTCCCATGGCTTTCTTAATGTGAACATTACTTACATTATTTTAAATTAGAATGATGATTTGTCTTTTCTCTCAAAGAATGCATTCAAGAAAATTAGAAGGTATGCTTCTTTGTATTTTCTGTGTAGGAATTTCAATTTAAAATTTCCCTTCTTTATTCATTTTCTTAAATTTACTATATGTGGAGAATAAAGAAAAGTGAAATATGTGGTAAGAGAGAAAAACAATTTTATGGCTAGCCACAATCTGCTAACATATCACTATATACATTTGGGACAGTAATTAGCAGGAAATAAAAATGTGTTTTTCCTGGCAGATAAATGGTCTCAAGGCATACCTTTTTTTTTCTATTTTATGAGAATGAGACTCCAGTGATCCTGATGGTGTACTAAGAATGGATTAGAATAATACCCTAACTCATAAAAGTAATAAAATTAGTGTTGTTACTGTTTTATAACCATTGTATATAAAATTAAGTAAAAAGAAAAAAGAGCTGGTTACATGTGTCACTATTTCTTCTATAACTAGGATTTTGATACCTATGTTTTTATGTGTTAGCATACAAAAGAGTAGCATAAAAAATAATTACCAAGAAAGTGATGAATTAATATAACTGGATGAACTGTTTGAATGTATCAGAAAACTAAACTTTGACTACTTTGATGTAATTATAGTATTTCTGGAAATACACAGTAAAGATGACAACCAGAATTCCTCAATATCTACCTAAATCAATCAATCAATCATATGGCTTACAGAAAACATTTGAAATATCCAAACAACACTATTTAAAGTAACAGAGGCTAGTAAGAGTTACAGAACCAAATACAGGTTTCCAGAACTTTCTGGACTATATAACAGGCTAGACAAAACTCCAATAGACAAGTAGCACAAAGCATGTAGAGAAAAGCACAACAAAGCACTTAAGCATCCTTAAAAAGTCATGGCAATATTAATGATAAGTAAATAAATACAAACTTTGTTTACAAACTGCATTAATCAAGATTCTCTACAGAAGCAGAACTGATAGCAGACATGGAAGGAGGGAAGAAGAAAGAGAAAGTGAAAGAGGAAGTGGGAAAGGAGAGAAAGAGGGCATCAGTGGTGATGACTGATTTTAAGGAATTGGCTCAATTAGTAGGGGCTACAAGTATGAAATCTTTAGGGCAGGCACCAGCCAGACTGAAAACTCAGGCAGGATTTCTGTGTTACATTATTAAGGAAGAATTTTTCTGTTTTAAGGAAACTGTAGTATTTATGCTTAAGGCCTTCAATTGATTGGATGAGCCCACCTAACATTATCTGGGTATAAGTGTATATATACTGTTAAGGAAAAAATTATTCTGATACTGGTTAAAACAGTAACAAAGACTTTGTTCAAGTCTATTGTGATAGATCCAAGACTGTTGCAATATGGAAAAGAGATTAGGCTCAACTTGAATAGAAGATCAAGAGGGGATTTACAGCCAGGGATGCAGGTTGAGGGGATTGGTTGATTGAAAATTAATATGAGACATCAAGGACAGGGAGCGATTCTTGCTAAACTGATATAACAGAATTCTTGCTGAGGGCTAGCCAAGGTGTTTAGGTAGCAAGGATGAAGGATAAGGAAACTGACCAGATATCAAGGGTCGGGGGGGATTCTCCAACCTGACTTAGCAGGATTCTTGGAAAAGTATACTGGGCTATGCAAGCATGGCAAGGATGGGGCCAAAATTGAGACCTAGTAAAGAAGAGGGTTTAGAGGAGCCTGACTGAAGTTTAGTTAAGAGATGTCTTATCCATACTCATCAGTACCCAGACACACCAAACTATATCTACAATTATATAATATTTATTATGTATGTGATATTATGTATATGAGTGATTACAGACACGAAATGGCCTCCATCTCCTGTTGGCTTTGATCTTTTGATTTAGTTATATTTTTTGGTAGTCTGTCTCACCTTGTTCTGTGTTTGCATCTATATCTATTAAACCTCACTACCTCTCTTTCCATATTCACTAACATTTGCTCTCTCTGTGATGATCACCCTCTTGAATAATATGCCTGATTGCACATAAGAAGCTTCTGGATAGGCAACAATTGGTAAAAGAAAAATACAGTTCCCCAAATAACACATACCTATACATACCAAACCAGTTCAGCAATAATAATAACAGCAACAGGAGCATAGTCCCTACCTGTCAGAAATAATGCTTTGAAGACAAAAAGTTAATTGGAAGTTTATCAGATGTAAAGAGCAGTATCCTTTTGAGATTTTTGGAAGCCCCAAGTGAGAACTGGATGGGGAATGCTATTTAGGTGCTAACTCCTCATCCAAATATAACATAAAGTTCTAATGGCCATCCTGCTTTATGATACATTATCTCACAAGTTAAAAAACAAAACATAGATCATTGAATTTTCAAAAATTTGCCTGACAATTATATTCAGCTTTTGTAGTGAGTAGTATCAGAAAAAAAAGATAGACTTATTTTGTAACATATGATGAAATTCTTCAGAAAGTAATTTCAACACTCTTTTCTTTCTACTTTATTCTGGGATTTTTGAATCATATCTTCCGTATTGATCATCAACCACTATATATTTACATAGACTTCAGCAACAAATTTTTTCAGGTAGAGAGACAAACTTTAATTCAAATCAAATCTTTTCTATACTAAAAAATAAACTTTAAAATACACACAGCTTTCTTAATGAATATTTTCATTTTTAAAAGCCTAATTGCAGGGGCACCTATGTGACTCAGTTGGTTAAGTGTCTGACTCTTGACCTCGGCTCAGGTTATGATCTCACAGTTTGTGAGTTTGAGCCCCACATGAGGCTCTATGCCAACAACAGCACAGAGCCTGCTTGGGATTCTTCTCCCTCTCTCTCTGCCCCTCCTCTACTTTCTCTTTCTCTCTCTCAAAATAAACAAAAATTAATTAAAAAATATATTATCTGCCAATCACAGTACTATACATAAAATCACCTTTCACCTTGTATATTATGGTTACATAAACATGTACTTATTCATAATAAAATTTGCTTTAAAATACTCATTTTAAAATCAACTTTATAAACAAATAATTAGCATTACAAACTGACTCCTAAATTGGATGTCAAGAGTTGAAAGACTTAATTGGGGAGAAAAAAATCAGAGTTAAGCTTTAAAGTAGATTATAAAAAAATAATTTTCAGTATCTTAGCCTGTAATATTACCAAAATGTTACCTAATTATACCTGAAACCCTTGGTTTATCTCCATTTAATTGTTTTCCAAATTTTCTGGCCAGTAAGAAAATTACCTTTCCCCTCCACCAAAATATTTGATTTCTGTTCTAAAGTATTAAAACCTTAAACAAGGGGAAATAGTTTTCTCATTGTTTCTAAAAGATTCACACATGTAAAATCTCACTAGCATGTGATTTAACCACATGCACTTGCGTTATTTCTACTTTCTTGCCCTTGGGTTCTTTTCTCCATGTACTTTTCTGTTTCTTTCTTTCTATTTTTAAGGTATGAAGGTGTTCAGAACAAGCTTCCCCTGCCAAATGGGCTGCTTTGAGATGTGGGCTACTTTGCGCTGAAGTCATTCTAGGCCCAAAAGATTCAGGAAGAGCTTTCACCTCCCCCTTAACTGCCTAAAAGAATTTAGATAGAGGCTTGGTCTAGGAAAAGAACTAACATCAGAGATAACTACAAGGAATATGGGCTTTGAGGCTTCTGGGTGGCTCAGTTGGTTAAGCATCCAACTTCAGCTCAGGTCATGATCTCACGGTCAGTGAGCTTGAGCCCTGCATCAGGCTCTGTGCTGACAGCTCAGAGCCTGGAGCCTGCTTCCGATTCTGTGTCTCCCTCTCTCTCTGCCTCTCCCCTGCCCATGCTCTTCTCTCTGTCTCTCAAAAATAAACGTTATATAAAAAAAAAAAAAAGAATATGGACTAGATGTGGTAATAAACTGGGGGCGGGGGGGGGGGCGTTGTTGGCGAAGCTTGGCAGGGCCCACAGAGCAAGTTCCTCTCCGTGTCCCACAGTATCTGTAAAGCATGGCAAACATTTGTTTTCCTTGTTCATCTTCCTGTGAATTATGTTCCTCCCTTTTGAAATCTCAGGCTTGTACCCCCTTCTCCTTAGCTCAGGATAGCATGTAAGCCTCAACTGCCTGACTGCCTGTGGGTATCACATTCTTATGGGGTTCCCGTATACACTTAATTAAATTTGTTTTTCTCCTGTTAATCTGTCTTATATCAATTTAATTAATAGACCAGCCAAAAGACCCTAGAAGGGTAGAGTAAAAAGTTTCCCTCCCCTATAGGTGCCAAGACCACAATATTTTTCTTCTCTGCCCAAACAGAATGAGAGTGGGTGTCCTGTAACAATCTATCATTATCAATTTTCCTCTAAATGAATGCAAGGAATATTTTTAAACATTCCTGTGATCTGGAGATGTAATACACTTATACTGAAATAAAAAGCCTAGTATGATCAAATGCCGGTGCCACACAAAAAACCATGTGATATTCAGGAGACCAAGCATAAATCACCCATTCCTTAATCTTAATTAAACCCAGATATAATTTTCTTTCATTTTAAATGCATTCCAGTTCAAAGTTAATCTTAAAAATTAAACCAATTATTTAAATGTTGGGGTACTTTTTTCTTTTAAATTATATTTTTGGATACTTTCATACATTCATATTAAATTTTACCCACTTTTCAACTAAAATGAACTCTTTTACCTTGTCCTAAACACAAATAAATTTTTACATGAGATTCAAACTGTCTGACTTCTTGCCTATATTTATTATGATATTCTATTCATTTATTTTTTAAGTTTATTTTGGAGGGTGGGGAGAAGAGACAGAGAGAGGGAAACAGAGGACCTGAAGCAGGCTCTAAGCTGACAGCAGAGAGCCTGATGCAGGGCTCGAACTCATGAATCATGAGATCATGACCTGAGCCTAAGTCAGACACTTAACCAACTGAGCCACGCAGGTGCCCCTAAAATATTTTTATTTTTAAGCTTTGCAACAAGTTTCTATATATATATATACTTTTGTGATAAAGTCTGGGTTCTAAAAAATATATTTGATTAACAGTATCAAAGTTTTTGAAAGATAATGATGACAAATGAGTCTTGATATATTAAGGTAATGCTAGCTGCTATCAACAAATTCCAAAATTTTCACTGACTAAAAACAACATAAGTTTTCTTTGTTATTCATGGAAATGTCTTGAATGGCAGATTCCCTCCAAGTGATAATTCACAGACCCAATCTCCTCACACATGTGTTTCTGCCACTGCCAAAATCCTTAATGTTTTCTCTTACAGGCAAAGAGGAGACATGGCAAAGCCCATCTAGTTCTGAACCATCTTGGCCAGTGAATGACACACATTACTTGCACTCCCCAATCACTGGTGGAAAACTAATCTACTTGAACTTTGTTTACTGTCTAGAGAAATCATAATCTAAACTAAACTGTTGAATCTGAAAGGGATTATTTCATATTAGTGGTTTCACTTGATAGGTATTTCATGGGAGGATATAGGCAAAAGCACGCCTTTATGAATGACACCAACTCCACAAAGGCAAAGGAAAAGACCCGCTCGGGGAACGCCAGCTAGTTGTTACAACCATATGTTAAGAAAGAGGAACAAATTTTGGTGGGTAGTTAGCTATCACTGCCATGCCTGCACAGGATGTATAAAAACTAAATTCAAAGATATATTATAAGCTCATCAGAGTAAAATTATAGAACATCAGGGATAAGAATGAACTATGAAAAATAACCAAAGCATAAAGACAGATGATCTATAAAATATCAATAACTGAACTAACATCAGGCATCTCATAAGAAGCATTACACATTAAAGACAGTGGAATAATACCTTCAGGAAAAACAACTGCTATAGTATTTTACACAGTACTGAAATTCTTTTCACAAATTATGGTACAATAAAAAGTTTCAGAAAAAAATGTTAAAGTTTCTACTTCATAATTAATAAAGACTATAAGAAGTAGATTGAACTCATGAAGGAGAGAAGGCAAGCAGTAACAGGTAAACAAAAAAATCTGTAAACATGTGAGCACATCACAATAAAAATGTAAATAATCACAGTAATATTTGGGGGAATTTAAGGACTAGAACTAAATACTGAACAAGTATGGGTACATGGAGGCAAGAGTAAAAACGTGGTAAAGCCTGTATAATATTTGTCCTTTAGAGAAGAGGAAGGGAAGTATGACAGAGAAGTTGAGACAGTACTTTCCCCCAAAATTTAAAAGGTCTGAAGCAAATATGTCATAATGAAATTGACAGGGTTCAGAACACACTATCCAAGACTCTGGCACCTTGACATACTAAATATTTTAGGCTGAAGGGATGTGAGAAATGGAAGGTGCAGGAAGAATCCTCTGACCTTCTCCTTTCCCCCTGACTCAAGTGGTAAGAACTTGTCAGAAGTGCCTACCCTATACCCAGAAAAAAAGGAGCTTCCTTATTTCTGAAGACAGATGGATGTCAAGAATCCAAATGAACAGGTCTTACTAAATTGCCCCCAGTTCGCTTTGCTTATAGCCTTTTGTCCTATCATGTTTTTCCATGACTTTCCACTCTTCATCAAATCTAGTATAAAAATGCTCAGGTTTTACTGTATCTTGGTTTTATTTCCTTATTAAAGTCCCCATGTCATGAAAAAGTACATTAAGTAAATATATATGGTCATCTCTTTGTTAATCTGTCTTTTGTCACTTCAGTTTACAAGGCCCCAGCCAGAGAACTGAGGAAAATACTAGAAAAAAACATTTTTCCTCTGCTACAAAACCATGTGTTAAATCTAATGCTATGCCTATTATACTAATTTTGTGTTTGCTTTATTTAGTTACCAAAAATTACAATAAAATGTGACACTGGAAGTCTCAAAATTGATAGAGAAATTTTCCAGAATTTGTATGGAAATTATTTGAAAAAATCAATTACCAAATGCTAATGGAAATTGTAACCACATAAAAAAATCTAAGCATTCTCTCAAATAAAAAACCTTAAAAAATAACAATGAATGTGTGAACGATTTCTTGTATTTCAGGATAATGGACATCCCTTTGCATAAAAGTAATCACAGATAACAAAAGAACTAAATCTAGAGATTTTCCCATAGAACTACAGCTACTAGTTATTGAGTAATTACTATATACTAGACACTTTGCTTCACTTAATCCTTATATAGCACCTATTAGATACTACAATTAACTCTAATTTAGAGATTTAAAAAAATAAGTACAAAGAAATTCTATAGTTGTCCTAATCCAAACTACTAATAAAAGATATCATTTGAAGTAGCTTCTTAGTCCACAAAAATATCAAAATATTACATGTCCTTTCTTCCAACCTATCCCTTTAACTGGTTTGAGGTTAAAAACACCTAAAAAAGTAGGAATAATGGGATTCTTTCCTCTTACAATTCTGAAACTTGAAGGATGAGAAATTACGAAGAAGGAATGCTGAAGATTAGCAATATGAAGGCAATACTAAAACAGTGTCTATCAAAGTTCTCTCATAGATATTACCTGATTTGCCTTGGGCTCCAACTAAATTGTTAAGAATAAAAATTAATAGAGGAGAATCCTGTTAATCTGAATAGTAAACAAATATCCCCACTATTCTCATTATCAAGAAACTTAGAAAACATTGCCCCAAATGATGTTTCCTAATATTGTGGAAAGAAAATATTCACAAATACCTGGATTCTTGTTAAAATACCACATTGAAGCCCCAAAATATGCTGGGTTTTGACTAAAAATAGCTAACTATTGCCAATTTCATAACATTCATATATTCTTTTGTCCCAATGGATCTACTGTATCAGACTCTGCAGGAAAGGGAACATTACTAAGGAATCCAAGGGATTTTCATGATAAAGCTAATGTGAGGGGAAAAATTACCATAAAGAGGAAATTAAGAATTCAAGATCCTAAAAAGTTTGGCAAAGTATGGTCTCTGGTTCAAATTTAACCTGTAGTCTGATTTTGTAAATAAACTTTTATTGAAACATAGCAATGGTCACTCATTTACATATTGTTTATGGCTGCTTTCTCACTATATTGGCAGAGTTAACACAGTTTTAGCAGAGAATCTAAAATATTTATTTTATTATCTACCCATTTTCAAAAAAATGTTGCCAACCTTCCCTAATCACAAAATAACACAACAAAGAGTTGTACATAATAAACCAACAAAAGACATAAAATGAAATCATTAACATAATCCAAAAGTAGGCACACACCCACAAAAAAAAAAAACCACACAAAGAAAACATGGAACAGACAGAAAACAAATAGCAGGATGGTACATATCAAAGTATTGATAATCACATTAAATGTAAAGAGTTTTAAAAACACAATAAAAAGGGGGTGCCTGAGTGGCTTAGTCCATTAAGTGTCCAACTCTTGATCTCAGCTCAGGTCTTGACCTCAGGGTCTTGAGTTCAAGCCCTTTATAGGCTCCACACAGGGCATGGAGCCTACTTCAAACAAACAAACAAACAAACAAACAAACAAACAAATAAATCCCACATAATAAAAAGGCAGTGGCTATTTGATTAGATAAAAGTAAGAGCCAACTACCTGCTTCCTGTAAGAAACCCATTTTAAACATACAGACAGAAATAGATTAAAAGTAAAGGGGGGAAAAAGTAAAAGTATAGGGGAAAATATATTATTCTGACAATAATCAAAAGACAGGTGAAGAAACTATATTAATATCAAACAAAGCAGATCTCATAACAAACATTATCAGAGAAAAGGCATTTCATAGTGTTAAAGAGAAAATTATATTAAGAGGACTTAATCCGAAATGTTTATGTACTAAATAGAAGTGTGTCAAAATCACTAGCAAAAAAATAGAATTGCAAGGGAAACTACTCAAATCCATAAGCACAGTCAGATCTTTCAACACTTGCCTCTCAATGAGCGGCAGACAAGAAGAAAGAAAATTTGTAACAATAGAGAAGACTTGAACAACTCAATCAAAAACTTGATCTAAATGACATAAAGAAACTCCAACAGAAGAATGTGCATTCTTTTCAAGTAGATAAGGAATATTTACCAAGACAGAGCATATCCTGAGCCATAAAACAAATCTCAAAAAAATATTTAAATCACATAATGTTCTCTGCCCACATTAGAATAAGATTAGAAATCAATAAAAGAGACACATGTAGAAAACCAGAAAATATTTTAACACTAAATAACACACTTCTAAATAATCCAAGGATAAAAGAAGAAATCAAAAGAAAAATTAAAAAGTATATTTAAGTCACTGAAAATGAAAACATGCCATTTAAAAATGTGAGACATGCACCTAAAGTAGTACCTAGAAAGAAACATATCACTAAAGGCTTATACTGAAAAATAAAAGTATCAGTCAATGGCCTAAGCTTCTGTTTTAAGACACCAGAATAAGTGCAAACTGAAATCCAGTTAAACTAAATAAATAAAATAATAAAGGTCAGAGTATAAATCAATGATATAGAAATAAGAAAAACACAAAAAATAAAATCAATGAAACCAAAAGCTGGTCTTTGAAAAGATTAAAAGAATCAATAAACTTCTACAAAACTAATCAGGAAAAGAGAAAAATGACAGATTACTAATACCTGGAATAAGATAAAAGACATCACAAAACTTGCTACAGATATAAAAGGACAACAAGAGAATATTATGAGAAAATACATATACATATATAACATAAATTATACATGTATTTGTTTGACAAAATCCAACATCTATTCCCAGAATAAAAACCAGGAGTAGAAAGAAAAATACTCGACCTAGTAGAGAGCTTTCATGAAGATATCTAGAGCTAACATGAAAAACTAAATGCTTTCTTCCCATGGTCAAGCAAAAGACAAAGATATCCTTCCATATTGTACTATTGTACTAGAGGTTTTCAATATTGTACTAGGGGTTTAGCCAATGCAGTAAGTTAAGAAAAATAAAAGACATTAAATTAAAAGGAAGATGGAACAATATCTATATTCTCAGACAACATAACTGACTATGTAGAAAATCCAATAGACTCTATCAAAAACAAGGTGCTAAATAAAACTCACAAGTGATTTTAGCATCATCACAGAATACAAGACCAATATACAATTGTATTTTTTTGTACAACACGCACTGGATAATTGAAGTTGAAAAAATATAAAAGTCAAAACAGCACTAAAAAAAGAAGAAATGTTGTGGAGTAAATCTGACAAGATGTGCTAGACCTGAACAGTAAAAATTTTAAACGTTACTGACAGAAATTAAAAAATACTTAAATAAGTGGAGCAGTATACCATATTCTTAGGTAACAAGACAACACTGTAAAGTTGTCAATTACATCCAAATAGATTCAACACAATCCCAAGCAACATCTGTGACAGCGTAAGAAATATATATTTGGTCTTCATTCCAAGCTCCTATCACAGAGCTTCTAAAAGCCTTGGGATTTCCTTAGAGATAGGAGTAAAAGGAGTACCTTTTGTTATTCACACCAAGCCCCCTTCAATTATGCCCGAATTTATGTTAATGAAATGACTCTTGGTGGACCCCAACGTAGCTTCAGAATGGGGCTGTCAGAAGAACCAACCATGTGATTAGAGGTTGGAACATTCAACCTTACCCCCTTCCTCAACCTTTAGGAAGAGGGGAGGGGCTGGAGATCGAATCAATCATCAATGGTCAGTGATTTAATCAGCTATGCCTATGTAATGGAATCTCCATAAAAACAAGAAGATTTAGATAGCATCCAGATTGGTGAACTGGGTAAACTGGAAGAGTGACACACCTGGAGAGGGCACAGAAACTCCACGATACCCTGGCTCCCCCCACATGTTACCCTTTACATCTCTTCTGTTTGGCTGTTCCTGAGCTGTATCCTTTATAATAAACTGGTAATAGTAAGTAAAACACATTCCTGAGTTCTGTGAGCTGTTCTAGCAAATTATCAAACCTCAGGAGGGGCTTGTGGAAAGTCTTGATTTATAGCCATTTGATCAGAAATACAGGAGGTCCAGGGACTGAGAGGGGGTTACAGGAGCTCCCTGATTCATAGCCTGTTGGTTAGGAGTACAGAATGCATAGAACTTGCAAGTGGAATATGAAGTGGGGTAAGTCTTATGGGACTAAGCCCTTAATCTGAACTTTGCACTAACTCTGGGTACTATCAGAATTAAACTGACAAAGCACCTGGGTGGCCAGTCAGTTAAGCATCTGATTCTTGACTTTGGCTCAGGTCACGAGCACACAGTTCATGAGTTTGAGCCCTACCTCGGGTTCTGTGCTGGTGGTGTGGAGCCTGGTTCAGATTCTCTCCCTCTCTCTCTCCCCTTCCCCTGCTCTCTCTCTCAGAATAAATACATAAACTTTTTTTTTAAAAAAGAGAAGAATTAAATTGACTTATACAACAACCAGGAGGGGAATTGAAGAATTGCTTGATGTTGAAACTCACACATTTGGTGGCAGAAATGATATGAGTAAACACAGCTCCTATCATCTCAGCATGCTCTGCGGTAGAAATTGACAGGCTGATTATACAATTTATATGTAAGTGCAAAGAACACAGACTAGCCAGAACAAGTTTGAAATATAAGAACAATACTGGAGGACTTCTGCTCTCTGACTTCAAGACTAGTAGTATAGGAGTTATGATATGTAAATGGAACCAATAGAGAGTTAAGTAATAAACACACACATATCTTATTAATTTTTAATAAGGTACAAAGAAAATTCATGTGTGAAAGAACAGTCTTTTTTTTTTTATTTTGAGAGGGAGAAAAAGAGCAAGTGTGAGGAGGGA
Source organism: Felis catus (assembly GCF_018350175.1). Lineage (NCBI taxonomy): Eukaryota > Metazoa > Chordata > Mammalia > Carnivora > Felidae > Felis > Felis catus. The sequence goes on along the minus strand of NC_058374.1, from coordinate 61,608,229 downwards.
AGAGGGGCAGAGGGAGGGGGAGGGAGGGAGACAGAGAATGAGAGAGAGACAGACAGAGAGAGAAAGAGAGAGAGAGAGAGAGAGAGAGAGAGAGAGAGAGAGAGAGAGAATCTTAAGCAGGCTCAGTGCTCAGTAAGGAGCCTGATGCAGGGCTTGATCACACGACCCTGGGATCATGACCTGAGCCAAAATGAAGTCAGATGCTCAACTGATAGAGTCATGCAGGCACCCCTCAAGGACACAGATGATTTTAAAGTAAATGAATGGAAAATGAAAGACCATGTAACTAGTAAGCATAACAGAGTTAAATTAACTATGTTATTATAATACAAAATAGATATTAAGATAAGAAATACAATAGGAGGATTTAACAACTACAAATTCACATGCATTCAACAATAAAGCACCAAAATACAAGACAAAAAAAAACCTAACAGAATTGAAAGAAATAGACAAAATCAATTACAATTGGAGAGATCAACACTCTTTTTCTCAGTAACTGAAAGAAGAAAATACAATCACTGCATTTTGAAGAACTGAAAAATATCAACCATATTGACCTAATTTGTCATTTATAGAACATTCTACCCAGCCACAGTAGAATATACATTCTTTTCAAATGTACACAGTATAGAATATATGTTAAGCTACAAAACAGGTCTTAATACACTGAAAATAAATGATTCAATACAGAATATATTCTCAATACAAAACAATTTAAATTAGAAATCAATAAAAAAAAGAAAGCTAGAAAAAAATCTCAAAATATGGGAAATGTAAACAACACAACACACTTCTAATGAGCACCGGGTGTTGTATACAAGTGATGAATCACTCAATTCTACAACTGAAACTAATATTACGCAGTATGTTAACTAACTGGAATTTAAATAAAAATGTGAAGCTAACTAACTTACTGTATATCTCATTGGTTAAACAAAAATCTTAAAGAAATTTTTGAACATCTCAAGCAAAATGAAAATGAAAACATGCCATATTACAATATGTGGAATATAGTCAAATTGGCTATTAGCATAAACGTGATAGCTCTAAAATCATGTATTTGTACTTCCATTTTGAGAACTATAAAAAATACAGCAAATCAAACTCAAAGGAATACTAAAGGTCAGACCAGCAACGAAATAAAAAAAAAAAAGAAAGAAAAAAATCAATGGAACCAAAAACTGCTTCTTAAAAAAGATTAACAAAGTACTAAATCTAAACCAATTGATATAAATTCCCACTATGAAGAAAAGAAGAAAGGACATCACTATAAATCTTACAAAAGAACAATAAAACACCATTATATTTTTCCGATAAATTTAACAATTTAAGTGCAAAGCAAGGTTCCTTGAAAGACATAAATTACTAAAACTAATAAACAGAAAATTAGTAATTAAAAACTGTCTCAACAAAGAAAATTATATACCTATATGGCTTCTCCAGTGGATCCCACCAAACATTTAAAGAAAAATAATACTATTCCTATTCCAATCCTTTTAGAAAACAGAGAAGGCAGAAATACTTTTTTATGAGGCCAGTTTTACTGACACCAAAACTAGAAATAGGTATTACAAGAAAACAAAAACAAAACCAGAAACTACAGACCTATATTCATCATGAACACAGACACAAAAATCCTCCACAGAATTTTATCCCACTGAATCTTTCAGTATATAAAATAAAAATTTCTCATTAACAATAGGATTTATCCCATGAACATAACCAGTTTGATATATGAAATTCAATAATATAATATATAACATTACATAAAAAAGAAACACATGATTATGTCCATAGATACAGAAAAATAAATGAACAAAAACTAAACACTCATGATTTAAATAAAACTCTTAGAAAAATAGTAATAAAAGATAACTTCCTCAACAAATGGCATCTATGGAAAACCTAGAATTAATATTACACTTAAGGGTTAAAGACTAAATGGTTTCTCCCTAAGAATTAGGAATAAGTCAAGACGCTGTCACCACATATATTAAATGTTATACTGGAGGACCTAGCAGTTAAATATCAAGAAAAAGAAATGAAAGACATACAAATTGCAAACAAAGTATAATCCTAAATAATATGGAATACTGAGTGATTTCCAGATGACATTATAAGGTACAGAGAAAATCCTAGAAAACTGACAAAAAAGTTACAGACTTAAAAGGTGAATTTACCAAGATTTCAGGATGAAGAGCAATATACAAAAAACCAATTGCATTAATACACTAGCAAAGAAAATCTGAAAATATAATTTTAAAATTCCATTTATGAGAGTATTCTAAAAATGAAATACTTACAAATAAATTTAACAAAGTATACCTGATCCTATATACTGAAAACCACAAAACATTATTGAGAAATTAAATATGATCTAATAAAATGGAGAAAAACACTATGTTCACGGATATTGTAAGATTCAATATTGTTAAAATGGCATTTTTTTTCTAAATTAAGCTATAGATTATGTAATTCTAATCAAAATCACAACAGGCTTTTTTTTTTTAAATGGAAACTGACAAGCTGAATATAGAATGTATGTAAAAGAAAACGCTTATTATTGGGGCGCCTGGGTGGCTCAGTCGGTTGAGCGTCCAACTTCAGCTCAGGTCACGATCTCGTGGTCCGTGAGTTCGAGCCCCGCGTCGGGCTCTGGGCTGATGGCTCAGAGCCTGGAGCCTGCTTCGGATTCTGTGTCTCCCTCTCTCTCTCTGCCCCTCCCCCGTTCATGCTCTATCTCTCTGTCTCAAAAATAAATAAATGTTAAACAAAAAATTAAAAAAAAAAAGAAAATGCTTATTATCTAAACTAGCAAAACAATTTTCAAGAATAAAATTAAAGTTCTTATACATAAAATTTTAAGACTTACCATAAAGTCATAGTAATAAAGCTGTATGGTATTGGTGTACAGATAGAAAACTAGATCACAGCAGTGCTTTTCATCCAGGGGTGATTTACTATCCCCATTCTCGCAGGGGACATTTAGTAGTATCTGGTGACATTGCTGTTTTTTGTTTGTTTGTTTTTAATTTTTAATTTTTTTTTTTTTTTGAGAGAGAGAAAGAGCACAAGCAGGGGAAAGGGGCAGGGAGAGAGAAAATCTTAAGCAGGCTTCACACTAAGCATGGAGTCCAATGTGGAGCTCGATCCCAAGGCCCAAGGATCATGACCTGAGCCAAAATCAAGACTCGGCGGCTCAACCAACTATTATTTCATTTTATTTTTTTAACGTTTATTTATTTTTGAGACACAGAGAGGCAGAGCATGAACGGGGGAGGGGCAGAGAGAGAGAGGGAGACACAGAATCCGAAGCAGGCTCCAGGCTCTGAGCCATGAGCCCAGAGCCCGACGCGAGGCTCAAACTCACGGACCACGAGATTGTGACCTGAGTTGAAGTCGGATGCTTAACTGACTGAGCCACCCAGGCTCCCCATCAACCAACTGTTATTAAAGCAAGTAAACTAATCAATAGTAGCAAACACAGATCAGTGGTTGCCTAGGGTTAGGGTTGTTGAGGGTGGATGACTGTAGAAGGGCATGAGATAATGTCTTGGGTTGATGGAAATGTTCTGTATCTTGATTGTGACAGTGGATAAACAGGTGTATACATCTCTCAATAACGAGGGTATTTTCCTGCACCTAGAGCATACACAAAAAAGTTGATAGGCTTGGGTGATCCAGCAAAATACAGAATAAACCCATAATCTATTTCTCACAGAATTTACATTCTGGTACGGGATTCAAATGATACTTGTATTTCTTAGGGAAGACACTAGAAGATAATACATTAAAAAATGTATGTTGGGAGGCCTCTTGGTGGCACAGTAAGTTGAGCACCAGACTATTGATCTAGGCTCAGGTCAGATCGTGAGTTCAAGCCCTGCAGTGAGCTCTGCACTGATGGTGCAGAGCCTCCTTGGGATTCTGTCTCTCCTTCTTTCTGTCCCTCCCCTGCTTGTGTGCACTCCTGTGCTCTCTCTCTCTCTCTCTCTCAAAATAAATAAATAAACTTAATAAAAAGTGTGTTGGTGGCTACTGGACATTTTTGACAAGGCACTGCAAGTAATAATATAGATAGTTTATTTTGTGTGCTTGGGTAACATTCCATATATAAATCTGTTAATAGCACTTAAGAGATTTTAAATAGTAAATTGTACATATCCTTCACAGAAATTTGGATTTTACAAGTGCTGACAGAAAGGAACTAAGAAAATTTATGAGTGTTACAATTCAAAAGTATAAATAATATTTAAAATTTACATCTATGCACATATACATCCCTCCACCCCCAGTCTCTCACACACACACACACACACACACACACACACACACACACGCACACATCAAAATGTTTGCTTACCTAATAAAGGTTAACCTCCACTCATTACTTCCTCCTTCTTGGGTACTCTGGTCTATCCATTTTTTCTTTTTAAATCTTTAGTCTTACTAACTTGGCTCTTGCCCATAAGAGCAAGTTTAAATGAGTTCAACTTCTAGGCCAAAATACAAGGAGGATAAAATTTCCCCTTCATAGCTCCTTCTACCTACAGTGTGCTGTCTTATTTTAATGATCTAATAAGCTTTTCAAAGACTTACCTTCTGTTTCTATTTTTTCATCTTCTTTTTTACTCATATCTACTTCGATCCTCCACCATTCCACTGAAACTATTCTTGTTAATGACACTTTCTTGTTGTCATATCCAGCAGTCATTTGTAAATCCATACCTTACTTACTTATTTTACATCATTTGAAAATGTTAACCACTCACTCTTTTGTAAAATGCTCTCCTCCTGTGACTTAGGTATACTAGGCATTTGGTTTCTTCCTTTTTCTCTTGCCAGTTTACAGTTTCCTTCATGAGCTCTCTCAGCCTATCCATTATTTATTGAGGTCCTTCAGGACCCTAGATGGAATTTATTTTCTCATTCTATATATCCTCTGGTCTCATCCACAGACATACTTTCAATGACCTTCTATATACTTCTGACTTCCAAATTAATTCAAAACCAGATTTCTCATAGTTCTAGACTCTGTATTCAACTCTGTTATGCACTCTGATCTTGTATATTCCACAGGCACTATAAACTCAACATGTCTAAAACACAAAATTTTCAACCCTAACCATGCTCCAGGTCTTAAGTTTCCTATTTCACTGCACTGCCAAAACCAAAAATCTGGTCATCATCCACAAAAATATATTTATGTATATAAATACATATTTATGTATATAAAATGTGTGTGTTGGTGTGTGTGTAAATATATCCTTTATCAATCAACATTTACTTCCTCTTTTTTATTCCCACATATTCTCTGGTTTCTGTTCCCTTAATATGACTCAAAACCATTAAAATCTCTCTTTCCCACGCACCCACCTTACTTTGGGCCACCACCATTCTTACTTGGATAACTGTAATGGCTGTTTAAGAAGCTGTTATGTGCTTCTCATACTGTCTTTAATCAATTCATTTTTATAAACTTTAGCCAGAGTAATTATGACTAAAATGTAAATCCAAACAAATGTCATGTCTCTAGTAATGTCTTAAGGACCCAATTTCCTGTCAGACAAGGTCCTTTATTATCCTTTCTATTGCATAAAATAATCTTTCATTTGGCAGTCTTAAATAGCCTCACCCACCCTTGCCAAGCATTTATATTATAATCTCTTATTTAAAGGATTGTGAATACGTTATTCCATCTACCTCTCATGCTAAGTTCTCAGTTCTGACCTCACTTAGACCCATGAACCCTGAGAGAACTCATCATTAGTCCAATAAGTCTTCCCTTACCCTATATGAAGGAACTACATACCCTTTAATATAACAATTATTTATTCTATCATAGCTTACCATAGTTTTACAATAATGTCATGTTTCCACCTGTTTAATAAAAGGGCTGTGTCTTGCTCATATTATATTCATATAATCCAGCAGAATGCCGGTCATAAAAAAGGCCCTCATTAAATAAGGAAGAGAGAGAAGGACAAAAAGTTGGTCTAGCATTCAAATATTAGATGAGGCCCCAAGACAAATGTATAAAAATTTAAAGACCACTTTTTTAAATCAAACACAAGATAAAACATGAACTACAAATAAGTAGCCTTTCTACTACAGACTGGAAATTAGAAAACGTGAGTCATAACCTTGGTTCTGGGAGCAGCCATACAAATGATCTTGACCAAGAATAGCAAAGATGATAATAATTCAGCCAATACCAGCTGAACACCTAGAATGTGCCAAGTTCTATTCTAAGCACTATGCAGGTCTGATGTCATATAATACTCATAGCAATACTATGAGGTAGGAATTACTTGTATATACATTTTACAGGTAAGAAAAATGAGGCACAGAGAGGCTAAGGACATTCCATAGTACACAGTTAAGTGACAAAGTCAAGCAGTCAGATTTCTGAGCATCTGCTTGCAACTACTCTGAATATACTTGCTTTTCCCTTAAATTCTCAATTTGGAAAAAAAAACAATAAAAAAAGGGAAAGGTATGCATGTGTACACACACACACACACACACACACACACACAGGCTAAATTAAATTATTCCTAAGGAACCATCCAGCTATTATTTTTGTTAAATTAAATTTATTAATTTCAAATTTCAAATGGCATCTAATGAAATATGATTAGAAAAACAAGTGTGGGATCACCATTTATATACTTTATGTGATTTGGCCTACTAATCATATCCCCTTTTAGTGTTTGGTTTTTAAATGGCATTTCATCACACTGTATATCATACTCTAAATATCCTGAGGTAGTCTTAGCCTGTTCTTCACCAAATGTTTCCAAATCGTCGATGAACATGGGATATCCTTCCGCTTACTTAGGTTATTTTTAATTTCTTTCAGCCTGTTTTGTAGTTTTCAGCAGACAAGTCTTTCATCTCCTTTACTCCGAGGTATTTTATTCTTTAATGTGCTATTGTAAACTGAATCGCTTTCTTAATTTCTTTTTTGAATATTCATCAAGAATGTATAGAAATACAACTGATTTTTGTGTGTTAATCTTTTAACTTGCAACTTTGCTGAATTCACTTATTAGCTCTGTTATTGGCTATTTTTGATAAGGCATTGTAAGAAAAAGACAAAGTCAGCAATGAATTCACAAGAAGAAGACAATCCATAAGAATCAAATTACAGGTAACAAAAAAAGTTCAGAAATTTGAGGACTTGCAGGAATAACTATCTTCCCAACGTCAACTTATAAAAGAAACAACTGAGAAAGTCTCTGAGCAACAAAAGGCCAACTACATTCAATCTTACAGCAAGTACTGAATCAAGTATATGTTAGCTACACCCACTATTAAGGATGCAATGGATTAAAATGTCTCCAAGCACAGACCTAATAAGCCTATTACTGTTACTGTCCTCTATATACTTTCATTTGGAACAAATGGTCTGGAGAAAGAGACCCCTGGAATTTCTTAAACCCATGCTTGATAAACAAAGTTATCTTTAATCAGAAAAAGAGAGAGACATAGAAAAATGGGCAACCATAGGGGTAAAATCATATAAACAAATTAAATGTAGGAAATAGTTCTCTAAAATAACTGTGGGTTTACCTTTCACAAATGGAACTGATTGTAATCAAACAGATAAGGAGCCAAAAGAACCATTATTCTGAACTGCCACAATCTGCCATCTGAAGTAACCCATGTCTCCCAATTTTCTACAGTCAAAAAGCAGGCTAAGAAATGGCATACTCACCAATACTCATATTAGATATTGCCAACAAAGATATTGAAGAATTTAAAACCTACAAGATCATGAAGAACATGGACTAGAAACTCTGTCCCTAAAGCCTAAACAGAATCATGGTCAATCAAAGAGCAATCCTATCCCCATAACACACGTTATTTAATCTGTCCATTGAGATTTTAGAATTGCTACATACTAATGACAGCTGTTCATCTGATTCTTCATCCTTCCTACTGAGAGTGTTTACAGTAAATACCTTTATCTTGCTACTATATACTAAATATGTTGAAGGTAAACAACATGTATTTTAGTTTCTAGTTCTTTAGATCAAAAGGGACTATATATCTGGACCTGATAATGTAGACAGTATGGTACATCATTCCCTACCTATCATCCAAAGACCCTGGACTTTTGAGCTTGAGGCCATAGCTTGGAAAGAACTTTCAGATTTTCTCCCAAGGAGACAGGGTAAGCAAATTTGCCAGTAAGATGGAAACTGGGAATATTTGGCAACCATAAGAGCCAACTGTGGCATAATTAATGCTGTTTACCAAATATTTCCTGTTCCCTCCCTTTCATATTCATAGTAGGATCTCACTACCTGACCTCATTATGATGAAGTAAAGCACTACTGATATAAATTGAGAGTGGAAGCGTCATTTCCAGTCCAGAATATTTAATTACTGGTAGGATATTTGGGCTTCTATTCATTCTGCAATGTTAAAAGGTATTGTTCCACATAGGAACTACACTAGGGTGAAGACAAGATGGGACTAGGGCCCAAGACATTGTATCTGTATCTGTAGCATGAGTAAGATATAAGTCTTTGCTGTCTGAAGCCAGAGAGACAGGGCATAACCTGCCCTGCCCTGGCTAATACATGCTTTATGCTATTTCACAGTTCTGTGACCTTAACTCTTCTCCATGATTTTTCTGTCCATTCACAAAGTCATACACTTCATAATTCTGGTGACCTAGTACTTCGACACCCAAAAGAGTATAGTTGTTATATTAAATTTATAAAATTCCCTATGTATTTCTTCTTCCAAGCCATTTATTAAAATGACACTGAAAAATATTTAATAGAATTGACCCTAATCTTGGTAATAGGGTAGCATATTTATGTCTCCATTTAAATTCTACACCTAACTTTGTTTTCCAAATTCTCAGTATGCTTTCTCATGATATAAAAGAGTTCCTTTAAACAAAACTGGTTTTATTTTCACCTACCAAGTTTTACGTTATTTACAAGTGTTTCTGGGAATTTCTTGAATATATTATTTACACTATAACACCTCCATAAATGCTCAACTGATTGTTCAATGTAATCATCTCTTTATGTCTTCTAAGACATTAAATCAAGAAAAGAAACAAATTTAATGGAAAAATTAAAATAGAAACCAATGTCTATATGCAATGAAACGTAACTTAAACATAAATAAGTACTTTCAAAAATGCAAATATTATTTATAAATCTCATAGCACTAAAAATCGTTTCACATGCCATAATACGTTCACAGTCATCTCTTTGCCTCTGTTATTTGATGAATAATACTATAACTCAGAAATTAACATAAGAATCATTAATTTGGTGGAAAGCCACATATTTTAGGCTTTTAGCTCTATTTTTAGTCTTTCATAAAATTCCCAAACTTTAACATTGAGTTTACATAAGCATAGTTTTTTCCTCCAAAATACACCAAGGAAAGTAAATGGCACGAAACTGAATAAACAGTTATAGAGCTCTCAGGGGAGGAGAGTCAGAAAAGTATAAATATATAATGGATGTGCAATTTTATTACCTGAGTATTTAACAACTCTTCACACTTGTGTGCTTGTTTCTCAATTGCAGAAATGTACTGTTTTTCAATAGCTTCTACTTGTTGCTTAACTGAAGTCTGCAGTAGTGCCTAAAAACAAGCAAAAAAGTCATTTGGATCTCAGACAAAACTTGGAGTCTACTGTTGGCATGGGAATTTTTTTTGACAGTTGTACATATCTGAAATACAACACTCTTCTGCATTACAAAATACACATTTGTGAATATTGAACACATTCATATATAACCTACTTTAAGCTTTCAGTTTTAAGTTTTCCTATTGCCAACACTACAGTTTTTTGGCTCCGATGTTACTTCCACACACCTTCTCCTTAAAAAAGGCCAAGTCATAGAAGATGATAAAGAGGGTGAGCAGTTCTGTTAAATATAAATTCAGTTCGGTGAAGACCACACAGGATGAGGAGTGTATGAAAGCTGCTGAAAAAAAAAAAAAAAAAAGAAAAAGAAAAAGAAAAAAAAACAGACATATTTCACTGGCTGACAAAACTCCACATCCTCTCGGCACACTGTAATATCCCATGGGCCAAGCATGATCTTCAAGACCACAAGTCAAGTGAAAGCAGATGGAAACTCTGAGCAATTTCATACATAAAAGAACTGCCCCCCAGGAAGTTCACGCCCCTAATATAAAAAGGTAGAAGTCAAAGTGTGGAAGTCAGAATCTCAAGGCAGTATTCATAAGGAGTAATAAAACTTGGGAGACTGGACAAACTTAAGTGGGTAGTGTAAATGCTGGAACCTCAGTCAGCTAAATATAAAGACGTTAACACTATCTTAAGGGAAGCCAAATCAGCATTTGAAGATGTTCCACCCACTCACTTCCTTATTGGAAATGCTTAATACATTATTATCTTTTTTTCTTTCCTTTTTATGAAAGCATTATATGTTATACTTAACATGTTCCCAATATTATATTACATGCTATTTATAAATTCTAAATCATTCTAAAATATGTATTCAACCATATACATAAGAATTCTTTAGCAAATATTCTATTTTTGAAGGTCTCTCTGGATAATAAACTACTCATAATCGAAATAGTAAGTTGAAACAGACACATGTCTTATAGAAAACAGACCTTTGGCACATTCACCAAGAAAAGAAAAATAAGCCAAATCTCTTCAATAATCTCTGTTTTGAAAATAGATTTACTTGGTTGGAAACAACATGCATTAAGGAGCTAAATAAATAAATATGCATGTATTTTTAAAAACTTACACAAAAATATTTTTTAAACCTCAGGATAAGTCTCAAATTTTCAGATAATTAACTTTCTTTTGCAAATGTTAAACTGTCTGATGATGCTACCACTCCTATAATTCAATAGTTGTCACTCTGAAGCTGCATAATTACTAGCAAATTAGTAAAGGAAAATAAAGCTCTGACTGAGGTTTAACCAAAATTTAAAGAAGTGCTTTACCGAACTGCTTTAGCCCTTCATTTATTCATTATACATCCTCTAAAGATTTCATAATGATTAATTTATATAAGGCCACAAAATTTAACCACTTAAACTGTGATTCGGTAATGTAAAATTATAATTTACCTTTGGTAAAATATAATATAGCGTTGGACTTCAGGAAATTTAAAGAACAGTATAGTCATAAACAATTCTCTTGAGTATATTCATGACATCTTTCATAGATAGAAAAATGCCATTCTTTTCTGGGAATTTGGATATGACAGACTGTTTTGCTTAATAGAAAAAACTGTTTTCACTTTCTTATTTGCCATGGTTTCAAATAATGTCACAGTTTAACCAATTTTAGTAGACTTCATAGATTATATAGATCTTTAGTAGGTTCCTCCTTTGGAGGAACAGGTAAGTTAGTGAAACAAAACATTTTCTCACCATTATTAAGAAACACAAACAGTATTTTTTTTCTAGTAATTTATTTGTACACCATATGTTCATTTTCATCCAAACTTCAAGGAGGCAAGTACTTACTATAGGACAATGAGTCAAATAAGAGCCAAAGCTATGGTTATGGAACATGGCGAAAAGCTATGCAGAAGTAACCAGCCTTTTATATAGTTCAAACCTCTCATCTTAGCCCCATTCAGTTACTTAAATCCACCCATCTGCAGAAGAGACATGAAGGAAGATACTAGGAATACAAGGATTTAAAAAAAAGTCTCTCCTCACTGAGTGCAGTCTATTGTTGAAGAGAAACATTCTCTAGATAACCACACACCACAGGAATATGCAAGGTATGTATTAAAGAAAAGATGCCCGAAGCTGCCTGTAAGGTTCACTGTTATATGCAAAGAGTATTAAATAGATAAGAATAGTTGGAGTTAAGAGTGGAGGCAGGAAGGTAGCAAACTAAGCAGGTGCCAGATATAAGAAAACCTTGTATGTAATAACAAGAGAGTTTTAAAATTTGGTCTAATACTACTTAACACTGTATTATCGGTGCCACAGTCCAAACAAAACAGGTAATTTCCAAAAACTTGACTTACAACTACAATACTAATCATTATGGACATGCTGAAAACACAAACTGACACTAGCCACCTGCTTTTACAGTGTGATCCATCATTATATAACTGGATAGTTATGTTCCAATGTAATATACGATAGTAATTGCCTTTATTATTTTGTGTAAGTATAAAAATGAACATTAATCTTAACATTTCCCTGCAATGCATTTTTTTTCCTCTGTAGTTTTGTCTATAAATATCAAAGATACAAGGAACAACATTATAAAGAGGTGTCTGAAAGAATTATTTCCTTTATAAGATATTTTAAACCATTCTCAACAAAGATACAGCATGAAGACTCATGGTATATAGAGGAGAAAAACAAAGATGTATCCACATATTCTGTAATGAAAAAAATGTTATTAAAGGCAGGGCAAGTTTTATTAGTTTTCAACATATTTAGGTTTTAGCCTCAGTTCTGTCAGGGATGGCCTGTGTCATCCTAGGGGATTTAATTCATTGAGTTTAAGGAAAACCAATAACCATACCTCTTTGAAAAGAATTTCAAATATGTGAACAAGAGTGTAGGTTCCTTTAGTGCAGGAATTATAATTTGCTATTAATCATACACGGCGCACACATGTAATAGGTATCTGGTGAATGATGATCCTTGTACTAAGATGAATATTTTTTATACAAATCATTATACGGACAATACCAATATTCACTGGAAAGTTCACTAAGCTTCAAACTGTAACTACCAAGTTCATTTACCAAATTCGTTGCTAAGCACATTCAATCCCTACCAAGTATTTCAATTTTTAAGTTATTATTTTTGACTAGAAATGTCCATCCTTTCTACTCCATAGGACAAATTCTGAATAAATAAAATGAAGTGTGTGAAGGACCGCAAAGTTCTTGGAAGGAAAAGTATGTTATAAATTCTACAATTATTAGACTCATAGAAAATAAATATATTAAGTCAAAAACCACTCTACTCCAACCAATACCATAAGCAGTAGATACATATTTTTAATGGAATTGAATATATGCTGGAATTTAAAGGAGAAGTGTAGCCAAAATATACTACTACAACCCAAACTACAGTCTACTGTCTCAACAAATCCAGTTTTTCTTCTCCCTTGAAATAGTCCAATTCTTACAGATCTGATCCGGCCTGATCAAATTAAATGACTTGTCCAGATTTGCAAAGCAGATGTGTCTAAAGAACCAGATGGTCTCCAAAACATTAATATCATGTTGGTATTTAGGATATAACCTCAAAAGAACACGCTGTAGCTAATTTTAGGCAACAGTAATTACATGATTTTAAAAGCCACCCCCAAATTTTCTGTATCAATCCTCTAAGTCATACTCTGCAAATGAAGAAAGGTATAAAGTTACAGAACAAGCTGGAAGTAAAGGATAGAATAAATAGACTGACTAAAATTTAAGCCCTAGAAGAACATCTTTTGTTCAATTCACTCACGTACCTACCCAATATATCTGCAGTAGTACCTCACCCACAGAAGACATTAGACAAATATGTGTTGGATGAACTGAAGAAATAAATCATGATTTTGGCATGTCCAAGCCTGATTGTTTGCCTCTTTATAGACGAATTATTAGAACTTTGATGTTAATGATGTCTGTAATTATATTCTTAGTTCAGCTTTTTGACTACAGTAGTACGAAATAATTGTTGCAAAGGGTCATTTGAAGTCAAGCACAATTTCACCTTTCTTGAAAAAACATAAGTTTGCTTTTCAAAAATATATTTCAGATATTTTCCAGTTTTTAACTAAAAATACAATAAGCAAAACTAAAAGATATCTGCAAAATGAGTACATTAAAACTCTTAAGGGACACTTTCATGTTTTTTTTCTTTTTAAACAAACTATTACTTTAAATTTTGCAAGGCTATTAAACTATTAGCATATCTTATAATATTATCTCAGCTTTTCAAACATATTGCAAGCAAGTTTGTTATCGAAAAGGAGAGCCTCCTTGACTGAGATACATTTGGAAAAATGATGAATCTCAGTCATTTTACCAACCAATTCATCCATCTTTTTTCCATGGGCTCTACCTCATTATTTCACAGATAAAGAAACAGGCACTGAGGTTAAGAAACATGCCCAAAATCATATAAAATGACTCCATGGAACAAGGAATTGAATTCAGATCCACCCACTTTGTTCCTGGTTTGTCTTAGCTGTTCTAACCAGATGAAACAGATTTCTCTTCACGAACTAAGCACTTACTCTATTTTTACAGCCCCTTCATCATTTATTTAATCTTCATTTATTCAACTAATATTTATTGAACGTATACTTTTTTCTAGGTGCTGCTCTAGGTACTGGGGATACAGAGTGAACAAAACAGACATGAGCTTGACTCTCCTGAATTTACATTATTGGCAACAGGATAGAGAGAGTGGGGAAGACAAGGAAGATTGGACGTTAGACAGTAAACCATTTCTGATGCTACAGGCTATGAAGAAAAAGACAGGATTTAAAAAAATACTGGAGGGGCGCCTGGGTGGCTCAGTCGGTTAAGCGGCAGACTTCGGCTCAGGTCACGATCTCGCGGTCCGTGAGTTCGAGCCCCGCGTCGGGCTCTGTGCTGACAGCTCAGAGCCTGGAGCCTGTTTCAGATTCTGTGTCTCCCTCTCTCTGACCCTCCCCCGTTCATGCTCTGTCTCTCTCTGTCTCAAAAATAAACGTTAAAATTTTTTTTTTTTTAAAAAATACTGGAAAAGACATTTTTAAAAAGGATAGTCAAGAAAGATCTCTGTGGAGAGGCACAAATAGAGTTGAGATATCACAAGTGAATAGAAGTTCAGCCATATAAAATGTCTGGGGGAAGAACATTTCCATCAAAGGAAAAAATGCAAAGTCCAAGGGTAGAAATAAGGCTGATGAGTTCAAGAACTAGAAAAAAAGGCCAATGTGGATCATATGAACCAGAGAATTCCATCAGATGCTATAGCTACACCAGACTTCTTTTTATCCTTAACCAGGTCAAATTTCTTACCAGAAGGACTGTGGTCTTGTTGACCCTGTGCCTGAAAAGTGAATCAGAGATCAGAAAAGTAGGTAGAAGACCAGAACTATGGAGAACCATCAAAAGGCATTTTAATTCTATTCTAATTGCAATGAGAAAAGAAACCCTTAAAGGATTTAAACAAGGAAGCATCTATAAACCATTTTTTAAAATATCTTTGAACAAAGCAAAGCAAAGTAGCAAAAGCACTCAAATGCTATTAAAACTTTCTCCACCAATGGACAATTTGTGAAAGAATAAAAATCCATAGCACTGATCTTTGTGGGCAACTCAGATACAATAATATTAGGAACTTATAATTAATGTACCATGCCTAAAACATTTTTTATTTAGTATAAATAAGAGTCATGCAATTTTCCTCTCTGGTAATGAGGAGTTAATCCTAATAAGAACAAGCTGAGTGTTTTTCATACTCTCACAAAAAAGTACCATAGATATTTTACAAGTATATCTGGCAAGTAATACGTGAACTTCATCTGGACACTCTATTAGCATGCAGTTCATTTACAATACTTAACTTTCTCCATTTTATAAATAGATTGGCAACAAAGACTATAAAAATTAAGACAAGAGTGTCCAAATGATGGCAGCTGACTAAATTTGGCTCCAAATGTTGAGCCTGGTTTCCAACTTGTCTTAGTGTTCAATGACTCTTGACTAATCAAAAATATCTCTTGCCAATTTGGGGGCCTAAGACATCAATCTATAGCTTTCATGACCTGTAGTGTGGAGGTTTGATGTATCACAAATCAAACATATTATATATATATATATATATATATATATATATATATATATATATATATATATATATATAAAAGGCCTCTGGTGAGTGAGCTAGTAATCCAGTTGAGATATATACATATGGATGTGTTAGAAGAGAACATCAGGCTATCTCTGAAAACAATATTTAGATATTTTAGAAAATTTTGTTGGGATAATGTGATTATTTAATCACAAATAATGTGATTAAAACCTATTATTGAGAGGTGATTTAACAGTGCAACGGAAGAAGGATTAGGAAGTATAACTCTCTATGGAAAAGACTTCAGTATGGACTTAAGGCTTTCATTTACTCAAAACTGGCTGCAAATTCAGGCTTAAGTTCATGATCTCCTGCTACCCTGGCTGGCAGAAGTTAGGTCCTGTAAATTCAACATTCTCTTGGGGAGAATGAAGGTGCATCTTTTCTTGAAAGTATGTCTGAGGAGTGATAGTGATGAATTTGGTCATAGTTCTTTTTAAAAAACAGGACAAACACTACTACCTAAAATTATGGGAAAAAATGGATTAAAAAACAAAAGATTTCTCTTTCCCTTTTCCTTCATTTAAAAAAGGAAAATTAACAAGGTCATGTTGAGGATACAAAAAATGTATCCTGCTACAGATTTCAAGTATTTGGAATTGCAGTGATCCTCAGGTTTTTCTATGTATTTGAGTTGCATACAATAGTACTATATAATTCAAAAAGAAAAATGTTAAATTATGGGTGTAGATCTAAACATGGAAATTCAATATAGTCTAGCCATGTTATAAAGTGCTTTGGACGCTGTGAAAGCCAAAGAAAATCTTCAGGACAGAGGGAATCATTCCTGTTGGCCTTGTTGTTAAGGGATTCTAGTAACATAAGAGTTGTTACCTCAAACACCACAAAAGTCTCCCAGTGAAAATTTCTTTTGTGCCATGGACAACACATTAAAATTAAGAAGTTTCTAAAATTAAGTACAGCACAGAGCCTCTGCATGTCTGCCTCCAGATACTTTAAACTTCTGAAAAGCTGCCATATGGATATGCCTCACCCTCAGATGCCACAATATTGTTCCTTGTGACTTGAGTAAGAGCTACAGTTGAAGGAAGGAAGGAAGGAAGGAAGGAAGGAAGGAAGGAAGGAAGGAAGGAAGGAAGAAAGAAAGAAAGAAAGAAAGAAAGAAAGAAAGAAAGAAAGAAAGAAAGAAAGAAAGAAAAAGAAAGAAAGAAAAGAAAGAGCCAGAGGGAGGGAGGATGGGAGGGAGGGAGGGAGGGAGGGAGGGAGGGAAGGAAAAAAAAAAAGAATTGTGACTAAAACAACAGAGCACCTGGTTGCAGCAAAAACTATGCATCTCACTTTCTGAAATATCAGAGACCATGGAAAAACAGAAACCTATCTCAATGTCAGAAATATTTGGCTTAAATACACATGCATTAATGTTCCAAGGAGGCAGTATAACTGGTTTAATAGAGCCCTGCATCACACTTTGAATGACCTGGCTTTTATATAAAATTTCCTCTGCTTATGTGTTTGATAAAAGTACTATGCTTCTCTACGTAAGATTTTTTTTACCTTTAATAAAGGGGGAGAATAATGGAGTTTCCTCTCTGCCGATGACAAAGGAGTTTTGTGAAATTATGAATGCTAATTTAATTCTTTATGTTGATACTTCGATGTAGGATTATTCTAACCATTTGCTGGTATCTGAGAACTAAATTCCTTACTTTTCATGATAACTGATGCTAGGTAAATACAAGTGAGGATCAACATTTTTTTTTCATTTACTAGATTTAAGATCATTAAAGTGAAGCATTTTCCTCCAAATTAATCGAGATTCATCATTCATTAAATATAGACCTCAAAGATTAGAAAAGAATGTTTTCCCACTGTAAAGCCATCAACATGGAGAGAGATTAGAGTTTTCATTAAAACCAATTTTATTAGAGGACTTATTAACGAAGATTAAATTTTCCTTTATGGTTTTTTTTTTCCATCATAAAGAGAATAATGTTGATGACAAGGTAAAATACTTTCACTGGGTTCTTTTTCTACAGAAGTGAAAATATTTGAGGTGATATGTAAAAGATTTAAAATCAACCAGACTGGGCACCAAACAATTAGAAATCCATCCCCGGTAATGGAGCACATACCAAACCTCCTGCAATGCCAAGCTCCAGCTTGATTGTATGCGGTAAGAGAGAAGCCCCAGAGGAAGGAACAAAATCATTAAAGTAGGTTCAGAAGAATTATTAATATACTAACTGGTATGGAAGTATTTCACCATTAGAAAATGGCACAAAGTGGTGCTTGCTAGATGAACATTGGCCTACATTAGGTTGTTACCATGGATTAATTACTAAAAACATTTGGTTACATGAATATATTGCTAAAGCAAGAAAAGAGAATAATCCTTGAACTTGATGCTTCCATATCTTTCAAATTTTATACTGCATATGCGTACATATGTTACCTTGTCAAAAAAAATAACTTTGAAAATAATAGGGTAAATCCTATGGTCTGATAATTTATCCTTGGTATAAAATCTATATTCTCATATACAAAGTATCCCCAAAGCTGATGATTAACAAGAACTTAAATATAAAATCAAAACCAGCCTTCTATTATGATACTGGGTAGCACACTAATTACAAACGTCACACACATCTTAAGATGCTACTGTCCCAAATGTCACTGGCTATTACATCTCTGCTTTCCTTCCTCAGAGTCTCTGTCTTATCATTCAAAGAATATAGGTAATCAGTCCTCTCTTGTATCCTTTCAAACAGGCAAAAGATTTAAAAAATTAAAAATAGCTTGTTGTGAGAGATCCTCATTTGGATTTAAAAAATTGAGTAAGAAAAACTTTCATCAGTTTATCTTTTCTGCCTCTAAGAACTATGATATGCAGTCTTTCACTAACTGGAATATTGGTGACCAGAAAAGAAAAGAAAAGAAAAGAAAAGAAAAGAAAAGAAAAGAAAAAAAGAATAAAAATTAATAAAAGTAAATCTGTAACACACACATCAATTTTTCCCCTAACACTTTTTAGGCACTAACACTGAAAATGCCTGAATCCAGACAGACCTTGCTGACAATTCAGGTCATTGGAATAAGGAGAGAATGAGAACTACATAACTGATATATTACACTGACTAGAATAGTTACAGAAATTATATTCTGTAAAGAATATAATCACTCTTCCAGCATTATTACTAGATGTAGAAACCGATTTAATAAGCTTAGATAAAAGGAAAATTTGGAAAAAAACTTTCAGTCCCATGAGAATAGGTCAAACTTCATTCAGGTCAATATGGAGAGACAGTATTACTATGAATGGAAGATACTTATGATAGAGTAGCTTGATAATATTTTTGATATTTTTTATTATTATGATAATATATTTTTGTGATAATAGGCAAAAATCTTATAATGAATCAACAACATCTGGGTGTGCAGGACTCATATTGATAAAATTTTCAAATGTGATCAACATTAGTTATATACATTAACCTGATGTGATATAAAAATTGAACCCACAGCATTCAAAATGCATTTTGGAAGGTAAGCCAATAATAACCAATGGGGAAAAGGCAGGTCTTACATGTCTTAAGAAACAACTAACTACATAAATCCCACAAATTTACATTTTTTTTTAATCTTTGGAGGTATTTTTCAATATCTGCTTTGAAGCAGAAATTTGAAATTTATATCCTCAATACAGTATGAAGTATTCTACCCTTTATTCCTTTGACTCTCAGGCTGATATACCACTCATAATATAAAAAAGCAAGCTTTAAATCTATATTAGAACAAGTTCTCTTGCAAGATTTCCAACGCCTTTTGGTTTTGGCATGGCTGGAAAAACCACAAGAATAGCCTTGCATGCAAAATTCTGGCTTAGCCCAAGAAACTCAGAGGCACACAGAGCTATTCTCAACTACCAAACTTTCTCAATCCTCTGCTGAGGTTAAGTTTGGTGGGAGGGATAAGAATGGACAAGCCAAGTCGTTAGTTCCAAACCAATCACTAGTATCTAGCATGCTGTTAGGCCAAAGTCTATTGGCAACAGCAAACATCCGTATTTGTCCAGGAAAAATCTGATCATACGATAAAAGCTGGAATTTATGAGAATCCTTGTTCAATCAAATAACTGAAACTATAAATTTATTTCATACCTTTGGGTTAACAAAATAATGGAATTTAAAAAAAGATATAGGACAAGTCTCACACATCCTAAATATTTATTTCTCCCCTCTCTGCACAAAAAGCTAGCAATTTTTAATCAAGGGAAAATATCAAAAGAAGAGAAAACAAAGTTGTTTCCCCCTCCTTGGAGCAGAACTTTATACAATACAAGTAATTCTACACCCTGGGAAAAACTAGTCTCCTAAATGTAATATGCTCTCCCTTATAAAACAGTACAAACAACTTAAGAGTTCAAATAAAACACTAGCAAGTAGATGCTTTGAAAAATGGAATACAGCAGGCATGTGATACTTCAGCCTGGCATTTAACATATGGTACACTGCTAAAACTCAAAGCAATCCCTACCAAAAGGTATTTCAGACATACTTAACCTTTACAGAAAATGGAAAGGACTGACACTTTCAATAAAACCAAGGTTGGTTAACATGGGAAATGAATATATCAAGAATTTTAATCAAGATAATTTCAGAAAAACTTAAGTTTATGTAGAAATGTTGCATCATCTGCTATGACTAGCAGAAAATTCATGTGCCTAATATATAAAAATTCTGGCATATCTGATTCAATACTCATATTTGAACATAACAAGAAGAAAAAACAAATACATGAGAAATTCTCTTCATGAGATGTTCTAAGACTAGAAAGAATCTACTCATTCTTATTTTCTCATTAAAGTAGTCAAAATGGTATTTACAAGCACTATTAATGTGTCAAGCACTCTTTGGGTTTTAGCATCTGGTTTGTAATACACAGAATTAAAGATCAATACATCAGTCACGCTTCCGAAATAGAGACTAAAAGAAGAATGGGTGTGTGTGTGTGTAAATATCTAGTTTAATAGAAATATCTTGAGATGTGTAGATATCTATAAGGATATCTGTAAGGATAAGTTTTGTATATATACTTTGGCTGAAACATGTGTACACAAAACACCAGCATGAGAAAAGAAAGCTTCAGATTTTGAGAAGACTGTATACAAAACTCTTTAAGAAGAATGCGATGACAAGGAACTATGTATCACCAAAAAATGGACACAGAAAATGTTTAGATTAGGCACAAGAGGGCCAAGAAACATAGAGTACATCTTAAATCAGTATAGTTATAATTTATTTGGTGTGTGCATATAAATCCTAAACCAAACTACATTTTCTTCTTTGTCTTTTTCAGGCTATTCCTTTTTTTTTTTTTTTTTTAAGTTTGGTTATTTATTTTGAGAGGGTGGGGGAAGAGGCAGAAAGAAAGGGAGAGAGAGAATCCTAAACAGGCTCCATGCTGTAAGTGAAGAGCCCAATGCAGGGCTCATTCTCACGAACCATGAGATCAGGACCTGAGCTGAAACCAAGAGTTGGATGCGTGACCAACTGAGCCACCTAAATGCCCCCTTTTTAGGCTATTATTTTTTTTAAGTTTATTTATTTATTTTGAGAGAGAGAGACAGAGACAGGCTCTGTGCTGTCAGCACAGAGCCTGATGTGGGCTTGAACTCACGAACTGTGAGATCATGACCTGAGCCAAAGTCAAGAGCCAGACGCTCAACCAACTGAGCCATCCAGGTGCCCCTCAGGCTATTCTATACACCATTTTTTGCTAATCTGTCAACTAGGTCAAAATTCAATAAGTTTCAATGCTTCTCATATCTGCTATGATTTGAAAAATATCCAAATTCCTTACATTTAAACAATAAAAACAACAGAGTATAATTTAATTTAAAAAATACACAAATTGGGGGCGCCTGGGTGGCGCAGCCGGTTGAGCATCCGACTTCAGCCAGGTCACGATCTCATGGTCCGTGAGTTCGAGCCCCGCGTCGGGCTCTGGGCTGATGGCTGGGAGCCTGGAGCCTGTTTCCGATTCTGTCTCCCTCTCTCTCTGCCCCTCCCCCGTTCATGCTCTGTCTCTCTCTGTCCCCAAAAAAATAAATAAAAAACGTTGAAAAAAAAATGCACAAATTGTGACAGAACCAAGAAAATAACTTGCAAATGTAAATTCAGGATGAAATAAAAAAACTCTGTATAGAAAAATTTCACAAGGGAAAACTCCTTTTCTAACTGTTCTACCTTAAAACAAACACCACACACACACACACACACACACACACACACACACACACAAGGAAGGGGGGAGGAGCCTGTTGTCATTGTCTCTATACAGTAGTAAAACAAAACTGTTAACCAAGAAATATGTTCATATCTTATTTGTGTCAAATTGGAAGTTTTAATGAATAAGACTCAAAGTAAGATAAAATAAAAGCAATATGCTGAATTTAATTTCTTGAGCACTTTCCACTCACTGTAACAGCCATGTTAGCAATAGTTCCAGCTTTGAACTTTAACACACTGAGTCAACTACTACTTCCTTTGGAAAATTCTTCCCAAAAGTTATTTAGGATAAAAAGAAAAGTCATTTTAAGAATGTGTCAGCATCTAAAATAGCTTTAGCTCAAGTGCTTATATCCAGTGCATTAACTGAATAGATATATATTGAGATACTTCTAAAAAGATAAAAAAGAAACAAACACATCTGTGTAAGAGGTGGAGAAAGTGAGATAATTTCTCTTTTAAAAAATAAGACATCATGGGGCGCCTGGGTGGCTCAGTGGGTTGAGCGTCCGACTTCGGCTCAGGTCATGATCTCAGGGTCCGCGAGTTCCAGCCCCGCGTCGGACTCTGTGCTGATGGCTCAGAGCCTGGAACCTGTTTCAGATTCTGTGTCTCCCTCTCTCTCTGACCCACCCCCATTCATGCTGTCTGTCTGTCTCTGTCTCAAAAAAAAAAAATAAAATAAACGTTAAAAAAATTAAAAAAAAATAAGACATCTTATTCCTTAAGTTACAGAATTAAATCTATTTTAGCAAATATACCTGTATTTTTTCCATATATTACTTTCTTTGGTAGTCCCTCTACCTTTGGACTACCTTTGGAAGTCCCTCTTCCTTATTATGATCACTAATCCCACATTGGCAAAACCAAGACATAAGTTTAAAAAAATTAATGTAGAATAAATCCGAGTTTTTTGGTTATAGCTAAAACTTTTGCTACCTTTTTAATTTTCAAAATCAAAGAGCAGTCCATCCTAAAGTCACTTAAACTCTGTTAGAGTATCTCTCATCTTTATTCTACAGAAGAATTTCCCAGTGATTTCAATGGGAAACACACACATATACACAACCTTGGCAGGTTCAATATTAGATGACAAAAATGGGGAAAACACGGAAACAGGTTGAAATAGAATAGTTTGACAGGCAAATAAATATGAAGGGATAAGACAATGAATAACTTGCCCCTGAGAGGGTAGCAGAATGACTTTTAGAACTTTAAGAAAATATAGATACTAGGATCCTATCAACATCAAATTAGAATTTCCAGAGAGGAAATCTGCCTTGGCATATGCATTTCAAAAAAGCATCACAAGTAATTTATTATGTGCCGAAAAAAGGTGAGAACCAATGGATTAAGAAATCCTGACAGTGACAACTGTTAAGGACAACTTAAACAAAAAGTGCTCACAGTAATACAGCTGCTTGTTATCTTCAAAAAAAATTAAGATAGTCTACATCTTGGATAGTAATCCTTGATAGAGAAAACTACAGACATGAAAGAACTGTGAAGTCTGAGCCAGTGTGTATCATGAAGAATGACAATTTCAAGACAAAAGCACAATTAAACAAGTAAAGGAAAATTCTTATGTAAACAATCTTTGATGTGGCATGCTCCTATGGAAAGCCTTCCAAGATCTACATTTACTTTACTGCTGTTAACTATCAGAATAAAAGATTTTAAAAATCATGACATAAAAGAAAAAGTAAAGAAAATTAAGTAAACATTATGGGAAAAGTTGGCATATATAGCACATTAGCTTAATTTTAGCTTTGTTTTCTGCTGTACTTTAACAGAATTTCACATGTCCCTTCCATCAATCTGGAGCAAGTTATTTATTTTCTAAATGAACAGAAGAACGCTGGCTTTTTAACAGGAGCCCCGGAATATGAAGGGCTGGTCCACAATCTCTTTCCCTTAAAGTGGATATTTCTAAAAAGAAAATTGAAAGAAGAATTCACATTGTGTCATTTTGAAAAGTAAACTAATTAATAATCAGCTGTAAGATAATGATAATGCATTGAAATTGCTATGCTAAAAATCTGGGAAAACAATGATATACGTAATAACTAATATTTATTAACAGCATTATTATCAGCCAAGCAATATACACTATCTTACTGGATCATCCCAATACTCCTATGAATAGGTTCTATGGTTTATTCCCTCATTTATATTTATGAGGAAACTAGAATTCATATGTAAGGAACTTCCCAAAGTCACATTGTTATGAAGTACCAGAGCTGGGGCTTTGATCAAGTTTGTCTGATTTTAAAATAATCAGTTATCTCTACCAACAGAAGTACGTGGCTGTCTTAAAGTAGAAATTTTTGTAGAAATGCAATCCTCTTTGGGGAATTCATAGAATAAAAACATATAAATTATTACATATCATTATTAAAGTTAGAAAAAGATAAGAATATGAGTGTGCAATACACAATAGTACAAAATAGGTTTGGATCTCAAAGTTGTTTATGTAATTGTAGATATTCTTCACCCAGTTCCTGTAATGGATGGTTTGAAGTTGTATGAATAAGGATTTACTAAAAGAACTGAATTCCAATTTGATATGGTCAGCTAATCCATTGAATACACGTATATACCTTGCTTTATTGTGCTTCATCTTATTTCACTTCAGATACTGCATTTTTATAAATTGAAGGTTTGTGGCAACCCTGCATCAAGCAAGTATACCAGCGCCATTTTCCCAACAGCATTTGCTCACTTCATGTCTTTCTCTCATATTTTGGTAATTCTCATATTTCAAACGTTTTCATTATTATTATATTTAAACTGCTGCAGTCTCATGATAAAACTTTAACAGATAAGGAGTGACTCCTTATGGATGAGCACAGAAAAGTGGTTTCTTGAGATGGAATCTACTCTTGGTGAAATGCTGTCAAAATTGTTGAAATGACAAGAAAGGATTTAGAATATTAGGTCAACTTAGCTGATTAAGCAGTGGCAGGGCTTGAGAGGACTACCTTCAATTTTGAAACAAGTTCTATTATGGGTAAAATGCTATCAAACACCATCGCATGTTACAGAGAAACCATTCATAAAAGGAAGAGTCAGTTGATGTGGCAAACTTCACTGCTGTCTTATTTTAAGAAATTGCCACAGCCTTCCAACTTTCAGCAACCACCACCCTGATCAGTCAGCAGCCATGAATATCAAGGTAAGACCTTCCACCAGCAAAAGGAAATTATGGCTAGGCGCGCCTGGGTGGCTCAGTCTGTTAAGCACCCTACTCTTGGTTTCGGCTTAGGTTGTGATCTCACAGCTTCGTGAGTTCAGGCCTCATGTCAGGTTCTGTGCTGACAGTGGGAGACTGCTTAGGATTCTCCTGTCTCCCTCCCTCTCTCTGCCCCTCCTCCACTTGCGCTGTCTCTGTCTCTCTCAAAATAAATACGTAAACTTAAAAAAAAAGAAAAGAAAAGAAATTACAGCTAGCTGAAATCTCAAATGATGGTAAGCATTTTTTAGAAATAAAGTATTTTTTAATTGAGATATGTATATTTTCTGGACATAACGCTGTTGCACACATGACAGACTATAGCATGTTGTACACATAACTTTTATATGCAATAGGAAAATGAAAAATTCATTTGAATCATTTTATTACAATATTCACTTTATTGTGCTGGTCTGGAATCAAATCCACAGTACCTCCAAGGTATGTCTACACGAGGCTAATTAAAGGCAAAACAGAATTTTCAATTTGTTGTGAAAAGTTTAAATTATAACGTAGCTTATTTCTGTTTTAAAATCACAAACTGTTGGTCACATCATTTGGGAGCTTTAAAAAGTGCTATTTCATTTGAATGGTCTTAGGCACACAAAGTCTGCTAACCAAATGAATTGGAAATTAAGGGGTTTTTTTTTCTTTTATTTGATTACCAATGTAAAAGTACAACTCATATTTAAATTATTAAGCTTTAAATTAATATTTGAATCCATGGTAATTTGCTGAAACAAAACCCAGAAACATTCAAAATCCCTAAGAGGCACAGTATTAGAATTTAATCACATAAAAAAAGTATCACATTTTAGAAAAGCATTAGAACAAGAAATCAGCAATGATCCAAGGGTCGAGGTACTCATATATGACAAGACAATGTAAACAAATCTTTAACTCTTATTAATACAGTGAGAAATACAAAAAAATGCCATGACGCCCAACTATTCACTGATCCCAAGATAATAATTTTTAAATGAAGAACATATGTAATAAGTAACCACTATTTTAATATGGATGAAAAGATATAAGAGGGGGTGGGGTGGGACTTCTGGAATGATGATATTAGGAGTTCAGAGAAACCTCTACCCCAGATAGGTATCTTTTAAGCAAAAACAATCATTCAAAGTCTCTGGAGATTTATCAAAGGGCTTACAATAAATTGAGCAATACTTATTCAATGAAGTTTATAGAAATCTGGTAGGAACAGAGGGAAAACTATGATACTAAACTCTAGGGACTTCGTGCATCCACCCACAGCTGAGCCCTGCAGAACTGTTTCAGCAGGCTCAGCAGCTGAGTGACAGTTCCCATCATCCCCAATCTATTAGTGTAAAAGACTATTCCTGGTAGTCTTGGCAGCTGGTGAACATTAATAGATCCTATTTTCCACAGCTCCATGCTGCAGAAGACTTATATCACATAAATAGGCAGCTGGTAAAAAATGCAATCCTCCTTTCCCCCACAGCTCTGACTGCAGGACAGCTGCTCAGTTGAGCTCAGAAGTCAAATGCCAGTTCCCATCTCTCCTACGTTGCTGAAGCAAGAGAACTATTACAGAGATATTTAACAGCTATAAACACTGGACTATCCCATCCTTGTGAACTCCATGTCATAGAAGATATCTACTGAGTAACAGTGGCAACCATGTAGCAGAATAGTACTTACCCTCCTTCCCTCATACACAGCTCCAGCTGTGAAAGGGATCTGGGTGAGGAAACCAATAAAGAGCAAATTAAGTATCCTACTCTTCCAGGGCCTATGCATTGTCTATAGGTTCTATGACAGGTTACAGCGAGTCTCTGGCACACAAACCAGCTCTGCCAAAAGGAATGATCTATAACTAGTCTATAACTGGATCAGTGGATACTCTAGGGCACTGTCAGAACAATAGAGCAATCAACTAGAAATTAACAGAAACTAACAGCAAGATACGATAGAGACAAGTCAGAATCACAAAACGGAAATCAGGAAAGAAATAGTTAAAGAGACCATGGCTTTAAAACAGTCATTTCTGGTAGTCAGAATAAGTATGTGAATGTCCATTTTGCTCTGTCTAGCAAAATCAGAAGTTGCACAATTCAAAAGAAACAGACTTCCCTAAATGATCAAACAAAAACACAAAGTTTTCTGAGGACTGAAAACACAAAATTGCTACTACAGTTCATATACAATATCTAGTTTTCAGTAAAAAATTACCAGACATGGAAACAAGTATGAAACTGCATCACATATACAGGAAAAACAGGAGTCAGTAAAAACTACCTTTAATGTGGCCCAGATATTAGACTGGACCAAAAAATGACTTCAAAGCACCAATTATAAAAATGTTTAAAGAACTAAAGGATACCATGCTTAAACAATTAAATAACATCTCATAAAATACACAGTATCAACAAAGATAATGGGAGAAAAATTTAAAAAAATTAATTATTTGCAAACACAAACAGAATGAAAAACCTTTAGATAAACTGACCAAATGAAGAGGAAAGACTCAAATTACAAAATCAGAAATGAAAGAGGAGATATCAGTACTTACTTTACAGAAATAAAAGCATTATAAGAACACACTATAAACAACTACATGCTAAAAATTAGACTGCTAAGATAAAAGAGGTAAATTCCTAGAAAGATAAAATTACCAAACTCAGAAGGAAAACAGAAAATCTGAAGAGATCAATAGCAAGAGAATGAATTTGTTAAAAAAAAACAATAACAAAAACAAACACAAAAAACAGGGGCTCTTGGGTGGTTCAATCCATTGAACATCTGAATCTTTATTTCGGCTCAGGTCATGATCTCACAGTTCATGGGATCGAGATCCATGTTAGCCTCTGTGCTGACAGTGTGGAGCCTGCTTGGAATTCTCTCTCTCCCTCTCTGTCTGCCCACCCCCCACAACACACACACATACACACACACACACACACACACACACACACTCACCCACACAGAAAAGTCTGCTACCACCAGGTTGTGTTAGTGAATCCTACAAAATTCTTAACAAAAAAATTAATACTGATCTGTTACAAATGCTTCCAAAAAGTTAAAAAAAAAAGAGAACAAATCCTAACTCATTCTGAGTAAAGTATTACACTGATAGCAAAACATAATAGACACCAAACTACAAACCAATATCCCTTGTGAATGAAGATATGAAATAGTCAACAAAATATTAATAGATTAATGCAACACATAAAAAACATATATATATACCAAGGCCAAGTGAGACTATCTCAGGAATGCAAGACTGATTTTTTTAAATATTTTTTTTATTTTATTTTTTTATTTTATTTTTATTTTTTTATTTTTTTTTATTTTATTTTTATTTTTATTTATTTATTATATTTTATTTTATAAAGACCACCTATTGAAAACTCACTTATAACATCATATTTAATGGCTAATAACTAAATGTTGTCCCCCTAAGATCAGGAAAATGACAAGGATGTATGTGCTTGCAGCTCTTCTTCAAATGGTATTGGACATCTATCCAGGACAATTAGGCAGGAAAAAGAAACAAAAGGCACCCAGACTGGAAAAAGTGCAGGTGGCATGATCTTATATATAGAAAATCCTAAGAAATCTATTAAAAATTATTAGAACTAATGAACTTATATATCAGAACAAATACACAAAATCAATCCTATTATTATATGGTAGTAATGAAGAATCTGAACATGAAATAGAAACAATTCATTTTACAATAGCATCAAAAAGAATAAAGTACACAGGAGACACTACAATGGATTGTTGGAAGGAATTAGTAAGGATAAAATAAAGACATTTCATCATTATGGATCATAAAACTTAATGCTATTAAAATGGCAATACTCTCCAAATTGGTCTATATATTCAATGCAAATCAAATCTCACTTGGAGAGTGTACAAATAAATCCTCACAAAGATGGTTAATTAATTTTTGACAATGGTCGCAGGACAATTCAATGAGGAAAAACAGTCTTTTCAATGAATGAGGTTGGGAATAACTGGATTATCAACAACAACAACAACAACAACAACAACAACAAACGTTGTACCCTCTTTACACCATAGATAATAATTAACTCAGGATGGATTAAACTTAAATGCTAATTAAACCCAATAGCATGGCTAAATATTTTTTTTAATGGAAAATAACAAGTGTTGGTAAGGATGGAGAGAAATTAGAACTCTCAGTCACTGTTGGTTGGAATATAAAACACTGCAACCAGAAACATTCTGGTAGTTCCTCAAAATGTTAAACATAGATAATCATACAACCCAGTAACTCCAACCCTAAGTATATTCCCAGGAGAAATAAAATACATCCACATAGCATTATTCATTAACAGTCAACAAGTGAAAACAATCCAAATGGTCATCAACTGATGAAAGGATAAATAAAATGTGGTGTATCTATACAATGCAATATCACTGGACAATAAAAAAGAAATGAAATACTAAGACATGTAACAATATGGATGAACTCTGAAAATATTATTCTAAGTGAAAGAAATAAATCACAAAGATCACAAGTTGTATGATTCCACTTATACAACATGTCCAGAAAACATAATGTATTCATAGTGACTATAGTAGTGACTATGTAGATTAATGGTTACCAAGGGTAGGAAAACACGTAGTTGGTCAGAGAGTGAAAAATGACCACTAACAGAAATAAGGTTTCATGTAGGGTGTCGAAAATGCTCTGAAATTACACTGTGGTGAATACCGTATAATTCTGTGAAAAACTAAAAACTACTGAATTATAAACTTTAAATTGGTGAGTTCTACAATAAATGAATTATATGTCAGTAAAGTTGTTCAAAAATAAAAAATTATAAAATGTTAAAATATCACTAGCCTACTCAAAATCAAAATATATAATTATAGTAAACTTTCCTCTGTTTTGATCACTACTGATTACATCAGGTTCTTAGAAATCAGAGTGAAAAATGGAGAAAACGTACTATAGTTTTTGAAATACAAATGTAAACTGGCTCCAAATGATTTTGACAGTTTCAAATCTTGCAATCAAACTCCAAATAATCCCAAGCCTTATCATAGAATAGACTGTAGAAGTAAATAAATTTGCATTACTTCTTAAAAAATAAATAAATAAATAACACCATTACTTGTGTTGTCTTTTTTTCCAGTTCAAATCAAGTGTAAAACCCTTACTTTTCCTTATGTCTATTACTCTCCCATGTTGATGATATAATTTTCTTAAAATTTTCCTTTACATACATTAAAGTCACACCGGACAATGTTATACATATTTTTTAATTTAACAAACATAATTTTAAAAACTTAAAAAAAGAAAGTCTATTGCATTAACCCACAGTCTTGTCCTTTCCTTTGTTTTTTACCTAATGTTCCAAAATTCCTTCCTTTATCGTTGCCTTTTGCTTGGATAATTTCCTTAGCCATTTTTTTAGAGTAGGTCTCCTCTGACATATTCTCTTAGTTTTCCTTCAAGTGGGAACATCTTGGTTTCTTCCTTTCATTTCAGAAGTGTATTTGCACCGGATATATAATCTGGATTGACAGTTATTTTATTTCAATACTGTTCTATTTCCTTCTGGTCTCTATGGTTCCAGATGAAAAACTGCTAGAATAATACATGAATTCAGCAAAGTTGCAGGATATAAAATCAATGTCCAGAAATCAGTTGCCTTTCAGAACACCAATAATGAAGCAGCAGAAAGAGAAATCAAGGAATCAATCCCATTTACAACTGTACGAAAAACCTTAAGATGCCTAGGAATAAAGCTAACCAAAGAGGTAAAAGATCTGTATGCTGAAAACTATAGAAAGCTTATGAAAGATATTGAAGAAAGCACAACGAAATGGAAAAACATTCCAAGCTTATGGACTGGAAGAACAAGTATTATTAAAATCTCTATACTACCCAAAACAATGTACACATTCAATGCAATCCCTACCAAAGTAACACCAGTATTCTTCACAGAGCTAGAACAAGCAATCATAAAATTTGTATGGAACCAGAAAAGACCCCAAATAGCCAAAGCAATCTTGAAAAAGAAAACCAAAGCTGGAGGCATCACAATCCCAGACTTTAAGATGTATTACAAAGCTGTAATCATCAAGACAGTATGGTATTAGCACAAAAACAGACACTCAGATCAATGGAACAAAAGAGAGAACCCAGAAATAGACCCACAGATGTATGGCCAACGAATCTTTGACAAAGCAGGAAATAATATCCAACAGAAAAAAGACAAGTCTTTTCAGTAAAGGGTATTGGGAAAACTGGACAGAAACATGCAGAAGAATGAACCTGGACCACTTTCTTACACCATACATAAAATAAATTTAATGTGAATGAAAGACCTAAATTTAAACAAGAAACCATCAAAAGCCTTGAGGAGAAAACTGGCAACAACCTCTTTGATCTCAGCCGTAGCAATTTCTTACTAGACATGTCTCCAGAGGCAAGGGAAATAAAAGCAAAAATGAACTACTGGTACCTCATCAAGATGAAAAGCTTCTGCACAAAAAAGGAAACAATCAACAAAACTAAAAGGCAACTTACTGAATGGGAGAAGATATTTGCAAATGACATAATGAATAAAGGGTTGGTATCCAAAATCTATAAATAACTAATCAAACTCAACACCCATAAAACAAATAATCAAGTAAAGAAATGGGCAGAAGACATAAATAGACACTTTTCCAAAGAAGACATCCAGATGGCTAACAGACACATGAAAAGATGCTCAACATGATTCATCATCAGGGAAATACAAATCAAAACCACAATGAGATACCATATCATACCTGTCAGAATGGCTAAAATGAACAACTCAGGAAACAACAGATATTAGTGAGGATGTGGAGAAAGGGGAATGCTTTTGCACTGCTGGTGGGAATGAAAACTGGTGCAGCCACTCTGGAAAACAGTGTGGAGGTTCCTCAAAAATTAAAAATAGATCTACCCTATGATCCAGCAATAGCACTGCTAGGAATTTACCTAAGGGATACAGGAGTGCTGATGCATAGGGGCACTTGTACCCCAATGTTTATAGCAGCACTTTCAACAATAGTCAAATTATGGAAAGAGCCTAAATGTTCGTCAACTGATGAATGGATAAAGAAGTTGTGGTTTATATACACAATGGTATACTACTTGGCAATGAGAGAGAATGAAATATGGTCTTTTGTAGCAACGTGGATGGAACTGGAGAGTGTTATGCTAAGTGAAAGAAGTCAGGCAGAGAAAGACAGATACTGTATGTTTTCACTCATATGAGGATCCTGAGAAACTTAACAGAAGACCAAGGGGGAGGGGAAGGGGGAAAAAAAAGTTACAGAGAGAGAGAAGTAGGCAAACCATTAGAGACTCTTGAATACTGAGAACAAACTGAGGGTTGATGGGGGCTGGGAGAGAGGGGAACATGGGTGATGGGCATTGTGGAGGGCACCTGTTGGGGTGAGCACTGGGTGTTGGATGGAAACCAATTTGACAATAAATTACATAAAAAAAAAATTAAAAATAGAGCTACCCTATGACCCAGCAATTGCACTACTAGGTATTTATCTGAACAACACAAAAATGCTGTTTCAAAGGGACACATGCACCCCAATGTATATAGTAGCCAAATTATGGAAAGAGCCCAAATATCCATTGACTGATGAATGGATAAAGAAGACGTGGTTTTTATATATAATATATATATTTTATATATATATATTTTATATATAATATATATTTTTTATATATAATAGATATTACTCAGCAATCTTGCCATTTGCAACAATGTGGATGGAACCAGAATGTATTATGCTAAGTGAAATAAGTAAGTCAGAGAAAGACAAATATCTCATGATTTCATCCATATGTGGAATTTAAGAAACAAAACAGATGAAAATAGGGGAAAGAAAGGAAAAATAAGATAAAAACAGAGAGGGAGGAAAACCATAAGAGACTTTTAAATACAGGGAACAAACTGGGATTTTCTCTCCCTCTCTCTCTCTCTCTCTCTCTCTGTCCCTCCCCTGCTCATGCTCTTTCTCTTTCAAAATAAATAAATAAACATAAAAAACCCCCAAGAATTCAATACATAATAAACTTGTTTTCAGAAAATGAAATATGTGGAGCTAGAATCAAAAAGGATTTAAAATATCAAACACTGAGCTGTTCATAAAAAGACAAGTGTAAACTAAACGCAATGTAAATGTTTTCAAAATATTTAATTTAGAATTCATAAAAATAAGTAAAATGTAATTTCACCTAAGAATATATCACTTAATACACTAAGAAAATTATATAAATTCCAGTATTTTAATTCTTCCCACCCTTAGCCATCAGGGAAAAAAAAAGATGATAGTTCAAAATAGATCCTATAGTTTTACCCAACTCAAAGCTGGTTTATAGTAGAAGGACTAAAAATTCACTGTTATATAAAAAAAAAAAGAGTCAGTAATCACAGCTGCAAAAACTTGACTGTCTCAACAATGGCACCAGTTTCTACTTTGGGTGTGGTCACAAAAATCACCTTTCATGTCCCAAGACATAACTAACTAGACTATTTACCTTGAGTTTAAAAAAAAAAAAAAAAAAAAAAAAAACAAGTGCTTTCAGTTAAAATAATTCTGGATCTACTTCTTTTTCTACTTTTATTCAAATGACTTGTTACAAGAAGCTTTTTGAAAATAAATTATTAGCTAACTAAAATGACATTGTTCCTACCAAATCCAATGATGAAGGTTAATCAATAATAAAAAATTTCTGTATTTCACATGTGGTAGAAGGATTTTAAAAAAATTGATGTAGTAATGAACAAACGAAGAGAAAACGAAATGCTTACCTATACAGGTAGAGTTAATTATGGTATACATATACTGTGGAACACTATTGTATGAAAAAATAAAGTTGATACATACTGATACTAAAATATTTCCAAGTCATGGTGAATAAACACAGAAACAAAAGAAGAGACTGAGTGAAATAACATTTTCTGTAAAACCAAATAAAAAAAATTATATAACATGATATTATATACAGTATATATACTTATGTGTATGTGTATATATATGTATATATATGTATATATGTACATATATACTATATATATACATATATATACATATATATACACATATATATGTGTGTGTATATATATATATGGTATAGTATATATACTTATGAAAAAATGGAGAAAAACCTTTAGAAAGATACACATCAAACACTAACAGTGGTTACCTCTGGGGAGAATTGTTTGAATTTGATTTCAACAAGAACACATTCCTCATGACACAACATGAAATTTAGGGGGAAAAAGATTTTTTTTGATAAGTTATTACAACACCAATAAGAGAAAATTAGGTTCACAGTATTAGTTCTTGACGCAAAGTGAACTAGGAGGCAAATTTACATCCATCAGACACAACTAATGCACAAACTCTTTAAAGTTCAGGTCATCTTGAAAGTTTGCAACATACCAGTCCTCAGTTTGCTTTAAATGAATAAGCTTATGCAGACCCAGAATCAGAGAGTAATATTGTATATGTCCCTGATGCTGACATTATCATGATTTCTGTAACAATATTCACAACAATATTTTTAAAGTTTATTTATTTATTTGAGAGAGAGAGAGAGCAGGGAGGGGCAGGGAAAGGGAGAGAGAGAATCCCAAGCAGGCTTCCATGCTGTCAGTGCAGAGCCCAAGACGGGGCTTGATCTCATGAACCATGAGATGATGACCTGAGCTGAGATCAAGAGTTGGAGACTTAACTGACTGTTCCACCCAGGTGCCCCACGACATTTTTTTTCTTAATCCCCTTCACCCACAATATCTATCAGATTTATATCATGCCTTTTTTTTTCTAAAAGAGGTAGAACCACAGCAAAGAAAAAAATCTAATCTAGCAATTAATTCTACAGTATTTTGTTCTTGAATTTCTTCAGCTTCAGATTCTATATTCTTAAAAAATTCCACAACTTCTCAAATGCAGAGCAACATCTAGCATTACCTTTGTAATCTACTAAGTATGTTTTCAATTAACACATCAGTCAATTGAAAGGAAAAGTATACCAAAATAAGACTACTGTAATTTTATAATTTGTGTATGTTTGCATATGCCTATGTGTATAAATGTTTTATGAAAGTATGCTAAAGTTTAAAAAAGAAAACAGACTCCCAAATCTCTACCTTATATTCATCCACAATAATGCTGAGAGCTTCATGACCAGCTTTCCTCATGTCTTCCAATTCTTGTTTATGCTTGTCCTGAAAAACAAAAACAAAAAAATAAACCATGATTTGTTCTTTGGTTTATAAACTAAAACCACTGACTTTTGCATTCATGAATGACTGAGTGGTTTGTGGCACATCAATGCTTTGGCTAAAAAAGAGAAAAAATAAACTTCTGTGTAAAAGTATTAGGGAGGACTGAAACAATGAAAACTTACAGCGAAACAATAACTGAGAGAGGAAAACCATACTCAGAAATGAGAAAACATAAGGCAATGGCATTGTCTCTTGGAACATTTGGCAATTCTGGACTTGAATCAAGAGACAGGAAGGCCTGTGTTACTTCAATGAGCTTGGGCTTCTACATATTTTTTATTACTTCTCCAGTAATATATGTATACCAGTAGTTTAATACATAACAAAGCTGGAGAACCACTGGATTAGGGTGATCACCTCCCCATTCTACCTTCTTAGGAAAGGAAAGGATGAACTCTCTTTGGAGAATGTTAATATCCTACAAAGACTTTCTAATTTTTCAAACACTCTGAATAGCTTTCAATACAAAAATATCAGAGACATGACAATAGATGAGACCAAAACACAGAAAACACAAAGACCAAAGGAATAGGCTCATGGAGGATTTATATATTAGCTATCAAAGAGTTTAAAACATCTATGATTCATATGTTCAAGAAAGTAGAGGAGAAATAAAGAAAATTGATAGGATACAGATTTTCAACAGAGAACTGGAATTCATGAAATAGATATTTTACAGCTGAGAAATATGCACTATTAGTAACTCAAAAGATGAGGTAAACAGTAAATGAAACACAGCAGAAAGGAGGATTATAGACCTAAAAGATGGGGAGGGTGAAGAGACTACAATAAAAAGAGAGGAAAAAACTATGGAAAACACAAAATACAAAACAAAACAAAAAATACAAAAAAAAAAAAAAAAACCACCAAAAAATGAAAGCATTTAAAACAACATGGGACAGTGTAAAAAGATTAAATAGACATGTAACAAAAGAGAATCTTTAAAAAAAATAATCCAAATTAAGAAAAAAAGGGAAATGCAGTATGATGATAAAAATAAAATGAGAAAAATTAAAAAATGCGAATTTCCAACATCATACATGAATTAGGATATTACATTTACCTACATATACTTCTTTTAAAAAACATTAAGATACTATACAATATTTCAAAAATAAAATTTTAGATAAAATTTAAAATCTCCTAGGAAAAAGCACAACTTATCAAAATTTTTAAAAAGATGAAATAAAAAATCTGAATAGTCCTATATAGGTATATACCTAAGAGAAACTGATGTTTCATTAATGTAAAAAGACAAACAAAAAACTTCTGACCAAGAATTTCTAAGCCGAGATTACTTAACAGGTGATTTTAATAAACATTTAAGAAAGAAGTAACAAGGGCGCCTGGTGGCTCAGTCAGTTGAGTCCGATTTTGGCTCAGGTCATGATCTCGTGATTCATGGGTTCCAGCCCCGCATCGGACTCTGTGCTGCTAGCTCAGAGCCTGAAGCCTACTTTGGATTCTGGGTCTTCCTCTCTGTGACCCTCCCCTGCTCATGCTCTGTCTCTCTCTCTTGCAAAAATAAATAAACATTAAATAATTTTTTTAGTAAAAAAAATTAAAAAGAAAGAAGTAACAAATCTTACACAAACACGAACTCTTCCAGAGAATAGGAAATGAAGCAATACTTCCCCACATATTTTATTAGGACAGTATATCCCTTATACTAAACTCTGCAAAAATATTTTAAAGAAAATAAAATTATGAACCATTCTTTTATGAATACAGAAATTCTAAACAAAGATTAAAATTCTAAACAAAGTATAAGCTAATTGAGTCTAGCAATATATTACTAGAATAACACATGTCAACCAAGTGGGATTTATTTTAATAATATCAGGTTGGGAGAAGTGACATACAGAATTTCAGGTTTGAATCACAAAAACCTCCCACACAGTCTTCCACACATTGCCTTTCTTCCCCTACTTGCTGCTGGATGTGAATGCCCAAGATGACAATGAAAGCCAGGTTCTGCAGATGGCACAGCCTCTGCCAGCTTGTAACCCTGAATGACTGCATCATCACCCTGATGGACTCTGAGAGAAAATTAAACTTCAACTATATTTAGAATGAAAGATAATGCCAATAATTTTTGTCCATTTACTGCTGCCACTTGCTCATTCATCATCTCCCCTCATGTATTATACCTTACTGATTTAACAGGTTCTCTTTCATTATTAATATCTAATCCCCCTTTCCGGTACATCCCTTTATATACCTCAGTGTGACTAAATCACTATTTCCTAAAACTGCCTAAACGCAAAGAATCACCAGAGGCACTTGTTATAAATACAGACTTTTGTTGCTACGATTATCAATCTATGGCTCATCAATCTTTCTGAAGTCATTTTTCCATCTCTATGAGAGTTATTTTACTAAACACTAATAATAGTCCAATTACTTGGTTAAGCAAGTGATACACTATTTACAATAAAAACAAGCAAATAAATAAGAGTATCACTACCAACTCATCACTTTGGATCTCCCATTCATGTCAGGATATCTCACAAATAATATGTGACTGTTTCATACAAGAACTTAGGGAGGACAAAAAGCATCAATCCATGTGCTAAATATTAACACAGATTTTTCTCTTTTCAAGACAAAAAAAAATGTAAATAGTAATAGGTATTCTGACATCTTCTTTCCATATCATAGTGGATCATCTCAGGCAATTTTTGGGATGCTTATGTTCCACCTTCAGGCCAAGGATTTAGAAGAAGCTCATACAAAATAGGCAACTATGGTCAAACTACGGACATGAAAAGCATATATTAACATATTAAACTTCGGACAAACCGAGAAGGAATTATGTTGAACTTTACCAAAACCAGCATTTTCCAAACTTAACTAAAAAATAAAAATTTACTTTTTTTCTCTCTTGACAATACCTATTACTAACTAGTCTCTTCAGTTTAAAATTCAGAAAACTGGGAACCAAAAAAGTCAAAAGCCTTAGAGTTAATTGGTCTGAGCAAAGCAAATTACCCTAGATCCACTAAGTAAAACTGAGAAGATATTCTACTTTCACCTAATTAATTAAAAATTAAAGATGAATATGAACCATTTCAATTATCAGGTCTGATAATTCAATAACTATAGTCCTGAATAATGACACAAATCATTAATTTAAAAAAGTACTGATGTGCTTAAAAAAAGCACAGAGTACAATGTACTGAGCAATTCATATAAAAGGTATTTTCTTGAGAGACATAAGTAACCAAAATGTTCTATGACATTACATTTTAAATCACAATGAACATTTTATCCATGGCTGTATCTTCTAGAGAGAAGGAATTATCTGGATTATGCTGACAATTCTCATTACTGACATAATGGGTTTTGATAATCATTTTACATATCAGAACTAAAATTCTGACTATTATATTCAATATGTACTTCATAATTTTTAAATGATATGGAGATATTCAGTAATATTCATCATAAATCAAAGTAGAAAATGTAGATTCTCCCAAGTACTATGAATATACCGTTACTGATGACCTAAAATTTTCCCAGATGCCATTGTTTCATACCAAATTTTCTCAGTAAGCATCATATTTAATTTATACAATTACTAAGTGCCAGACTGCTGACTTTGGGAATAAAAAGATGATGAAAAATATAATAGTTATCTTCAGTCTGATAACATAAAAGATTGAGTAACAGTGTTAGATTAATCCAAAGCCAGATAAAGACAATACAAGAAAAGTACAAAACAATGTGCCTTATAGATGTAAAACTCTTCAATAAAATAGCAGCAAACAGAATCCAGCAGCATTTTAAAAGGATTATGCACGAAGGACCATGTGGAATTTATCTCATGAATGCCAAGGTGGTTCAACATACAAAATGCAATCCATTTAATATACTATATTAAAAAAAGGAAAAAAAAACACATGACCATCTCAGTATGCAAAAAAACCGTCACAAGATCAAACATGTTTTCTTGATAAAATAGTGAACAAACTAAAAATAGGAAGCAACATCCTCAACCTATCTGATAAGAGGCATCTGTGCTAACATCATACTATT
The DNA here is from genome assembly GCF_018350175.1 of Felis catus. NCBI lineage: Eukaryota > Metazoa > Chordata > Mammalia > Carnivora > Felidae > Felis > Felis catus. The sequence goes on along the minus strand of NC_058374.1, from coordinate 61,568,564 downwards.
GGCAAGAGACTAAAAGCCTTTCCCTTAACATCAGAAACAAGATAAGGATGTCCACTCCTAACACTTCTATTTTACACTGTACAAGGCATTAGGCAAGAAAAATAAATAAAATATAAATAAAAGGTATCCTAAGAAAATACTAGATTAGATGAAGAAATGCAACCATTCCTATTTTCAGAAGACACGTTTTTATATATACTAGAAACTACAGAATTATTAGATCCAATAAACAATAACTATTAGGCCTAATAAACAGGTTCAGCAAAGTTATAAGATAAAAGGTCAACACAAAAATCATGTGTATTTCTACACATTTGCAATTCCAAACATGAAATCAAGAAAAAAATTCTATTTACAATATCATGGAAAAAGTACCTAGGAATAAATTTTACCAAAGAAATACAAAACTTTTACATTAAAAACTACAAAAAAATTGTAGAAACTTAGTAAGTGGAAAGATATCCTGTGTTACTGGAATGGAAGACATAATGTGTTGTGACTAATCTCCAAATTTATCTATAGATTCAGTACAATCCCTACCAAAATTCTAGTGGCTTTATTTTACAGAAACAGACAAGCTGATCCTAAAATTCACATAGAATTGCAAGGGATTATGAATAGCTAAAACAATTTCAAAAAGATGAGCAAAGTTGGAGGGTTTGTGTTTTCCATTTCAAAACTCAGCACAAAGCTTCAGTAACCAAACAGTGTGGTACTAGTATAAGGACAGGGATTTAGTTCAATGGAAAATAGAAATGAAAGATCCAAAATAAGTGTATATGTCTATAATCAACTAATTTTTACAAAGTAACAAGGGCAATTCAATAGCAAAGAAATAATCTTATCAACAGATGATGGTGGGACAAATGAATCCACACAAAAAGTAATAAATCTGGAACCCCACTTCAATGATATATAAAAATTAACTAAAAATGGATAAATCCCTGAATATAAGAGCTAAAACAAACTCTTAAAGGAAAAATAGGTGCATATCTTTGTAATCTTGGATTAGGCAATGGTTTCTGAAAATAAGTCACCATGAGCACAAGCAAATAAGAAAAAAAAAACACATCAATTAGATTTCATCAAAATTTAAAGCTTTTGTGAATCAAAGGACACTAATAAGGCAAAAAGGCAACCCGCTCCATATTTGCAAATAATATATTTGATAAAGTTCTAATATCCAGAATATATAAAAACAAGTCTCATAACTCAGCAACAAAAAGATAGACACATTTTAAAATGGGTAAAAAACTAAATAGATATTTCTCCAAAGACACAAATGTCCAACATCATTAGCTATTATGGAAATTCAAGTTAAAACCATTCACATCCACTAGGATAGCTGTAACACAAAACAAAGAAAGTGTCAGCAAGGAAGCGAAGAAACTGAAACAGTCACACGTTGCTGGTGAAAATGCAAAATGGTGCATCCATTATGCAAAAGAGTATAGCAGTTCCTCAAAAAATTAAATACAGGGTTACCAAATATCCCAGAAATTTCACCCCTAGTTATACACCCAAGGGCAGTGAAAACATACATTCGCACAAAAACTTGTACACAAACATTCATCATGACGTAATTAATAATAGCCAAAAGGCAGAAACAATGGAAATGACACCAATGGGCTGGATAAACTGCAGAATTATCCATGCAATAGAATATTATTCACCCACAAGTGGAATGAAGTACTCATACTTGCTATAACATGGCTAAACCTTGAAAACATTATGCTAAATGGAAATACTCAAACACAAAAAGCCATATATTGCATGATTCCATTTTATATGAAATGTCTAAAATAGGCAAACCCAGAGACAGAAAGTAGATTAGCAGTTGCTGGGTGCTGCAGGAGGGGGAATGAGGAGTAACTGCATAAGGGGTTTCTTCTTGAGGTGATAAAAATGTCTGGCAGTAGGTATTAGTGACTGTTTAACAATATTGTGAATATACTAAAAACCACTGAATTACATACTTTAAAATGACTTAAATGATGAATATTATATAATGTGAATTTTATGTTAATTAAAAAATTGATGAAAGAAAAAAATAGTATGTTTATGTCATTTTAATTTCTAAGCTGGGTGGTGTTTTATTTCTTTGATTTTGTATTCATTTATAATTTTGTTTCATTTTTATCAGAGATGCTGGTTTTATTATTTTATTTTTTGGAATACATTGAAGTGTCAGGAAGATTCCTTATAAAAAGACCATTAGAATAACATTCTTTAAGTTTTTGAATGTTGAGAACCATTTGCATCTTTTAAAACTGAACATTAGTTAGCCGTACATAAATCCTCAACTCACATCTTCTTCCCTTGAGTATTTTAATTGTGTTATATTATTTTTTGGCATGAAATTTGCTTTTTAAAAGTCTCAGATGGATGTAATTTCCTTTACCTTACATTTTGGTTGCCTAAAATTTATTTTCCAAACTGGGTGACTTTTGAGAGCACAGGGCTTAGTATTAATAATAATATAAGAATAATAAGCATAAATATGAACTGTCCTGGGCAAAATTATAAAAAGCAGAAGTGATTATAATTAAATATCTGAAATGTTCTTTTGAAAGTTACTTTCTTTGAAGTCACTAGAATATTTCTCACAATCAACTGTCTGGGGTCTATTCTCCCGATATACATGTATACTTTCAAAATCTAAGGTGCTAGTCTTCTTTTATTGCCTGAAAGTTTGATTAATTTTGTTTCTTCATATACTTGTTTCACTTCTTCGGTTTTTCTTCTTCAGGAACTGCAGTTATACACATACTGGGTCCGTTTTGCTTATTTCTTATAATCATTCCTTTCTCTCAAATCCTTTCTTCATTTATTTGATATTTCTTTTTTCTTTGTTCCATCTTTTATTTTTCTTTCTTCCTACAGCGCTGCACTCATTGTGTTATTCTTTCAAGCTTAGTCCTCATTTTGTGAGTTTTTTAATTTTACTTCTCTTCTTGTGTTTGTCAGTTACCTCTTCTTATTTAACTGTTATCTTTTCTCATTTCTGAACCATTCTACTTCTGATTTATGCTATTCTTCAAAATGCTTCTATCTTAGTACACGGTCTCACCACAGTCCTTTTCTCTTACCCATGTTCCAACTGACTTTTAGGAAGAGGTTCCTGAATAAGGAATGAAATGGACCTGAACAACCTCCCTAGCTTTATAATTCTAGGGCTTCCTCTTCTACTGTTATTACAAGGTAATAAAATGTGCATGCATGAGTGCATAAGTGCGTGTGGGGTGTGTGTGTGTGTGTGTGTGTGTGTGTGTGTGTGTGTGTGTGTGTGTGGTGTGTGTGTGGCAATGGTTCTTCTGGGGCAGCAATTTCTGTCTGGATCACTAAGCACTTGGGACCATCCTAAACCCTCTTTATATTCCGCTCTGTTACTCTAGCACAGATGTGATAGACATATATGTCTCATTGCTGTCAATAGTTCAGCTCTATTGCTTAGGCTTTAGAATTCATTCAAACAAGTGTCATCTACTTGTTTTGTTGTTGAATACAGTACTTAAAACTTTTTTTTCTTTATCTTAGTCTAATTTTGCAAGAAAATCTGATAAGATTCAAAAATCCTGCAGTCACTGCTTCAGCCATCATCATGCCAACTCCACCCCTTCCTTCTTGGAATATTTTGTTTACATGGTTCTCTTCCTATCTATTTCTTCTGTCTTTTCACTGCCATAACTTTGAAATGTAGAGGTTCCCTGGGAATCAGATCTCCTCTTTAATTTCTTCAACCTCTAATGGACCTTAAATTAATTTTATTACCTTAAATATTATCTATGTGCAACTCCTTAATTTATATCTCCAACCTTGTCATGGCTGATCCCCAGATATATATATCCGACTATGTATAAAGGTTTTCACATGGATATCTGAAAGAAATCCAAGTTCAATTCGGGAAGATGAAATTTTACTTGCCATTGAATATATGTATCCCAAATGATGCCCTGTATAAAGAAGAGAGGGAGTGGACAGGACTTGAAGGCCAAATATATTTGGGAAGTGAAAAAGAGGTTTCATTCTTCATCAAAGACAGATAATTTTCTATCATAATAAGTATATTAAAAATGTATTTAAAACATGGGCTTCGAAAAGGAGGTTACTTAATAGACTAACATACATGTCTGTTAAGTGAATGAATGAGATTATGATCAACATTCTTTTCCTGATACAAGCTCAGCATATAAATTAACAAATATTTTTGGGCATGTTTCTTTATCCGTTAAATGAGAGTTGGATTCAATCATTTTCTAAAATACCCTTCCAATTTTCTTCATGCTATTCTATGATACAGTATGCTAAAACTAGACCAATAGACCTCCCTTTGCTTACTTCAAAGTTATTGACCATAATCATACAACCACATTGTAACACAGAAGGCTGCCTAGTTACCAAAAGAAAACACAGGAATAACCAGATAGTCCTACATGGCCTGAAATTTTTATTTCAAGAATATAGAGCCAAAAATTTACAACCTATCTTCAAAGTAGTCAAAACCAAATTTAACCACAATGATAACTTTCTTTCAAAATGTCAAACCCAAAAGCATCACTAGAAAGGGAAGATTCAGGAAAATGCTTTCACCTTAAATAAAATTATAGACTTTTTAAATAAGAAGAGACTTGAAAGGTAAGCCATTCCAATGCAGTCATTTTGTAAATGAGGAAACTGAAGCCTAGACAGGTCAAGTAGTTTGTTCAAGGCCACTTAGTTCTGTAAGGGCAGGGTGAAGACTGAAAGAGATCTGCTGATAGCTCAAAGTTCACTGAAAAATATCCCATCAAAGACTGAACTAACTTGAGTATATTCCCAACTCTTTATCAAAAGATTTGTTTTCTATGTAAAACTCAATAACACACAGACTCATATGCCATAAGTCATGCATTCTGATTAAAGTATGGCACAAACTGGTTACTCTTTGGTAAAACTTGACTTAGTTATTCATTAAATTATTCTGCCAACCAGAAATTTTGGTCTGACAAGAAAGGTGTAAAGTAAGTTGCTTTTCAAAGATTACCAAAAGCACATTCTAACAATTCTCTACTACCCATAACCACTCCAGATAGTAGCTCCTTGGCAAAATTATTAAATACACATGAGTCTACTACCCTTAATATGCCTGGACATGATAGGTATTGAAAAATTATTTGTTGAATAAGTACATATATAAATAGGAACTATACAATTAACAAATATAAGTACTTCACACACAAAAATGGGGTTTTAGCCCTTTTTTTTATACTGATGACAAACTCATTTTGGGCATTTGAATCAAGATTTATACAAAAAAAATTTTTAAATTAAGCTTATGGTACAAACTGATAAACTTTTCTCAATTAACATTATATTATTGTTGGCCATTAACAAACCAAGTATAACAACCCATATTAATCACATCTAGTAAATGCACAGTAACAGGATCCTGTGCCACACAGATGGTCAAGAGCCAATATTTGATTGATGTATTTGGAATGACTTACTACAGTACTTAAGAAGAGAGAGAAGAAAGAAACAGGAAGGAAGGAATGGAACTTCAAAGACCAATTAACCATTATATTCCACCTATTCGAAAGCAGTTGCTTCTCACCTTCTAAATTCTTTGGCCAAGAGCAAGTCTATAATTAGAGTGAACATAATTTACACAAGGTAATTAGTTAATAATGTCTGATTGAGAAAGGTTTTCCAATATAGGCTTCACCACTTTCTCTGAAGCCACAAGATTACATCCCTTTCATAACAACTAATCAACTATATTGGATAAGGCAGCTATAAACACTTCCAGATATTCCAAAAGGAAATTTGCAGGGCAAGAAATCAAAATAAAGATAATGGGATAACAACCAACCAATGCACTGAAAAGGTTCTGACTGAGAAATGGTCAGAACCACAACTAACACACCAAAATCTATAGAATCCAACACACCGAAGTAGCCTAACTATAAATGTCAGAGAAGCACAAATAAGAACAGATAATCCCATATGCCTCTACTTTGTCAAAACATAACAAAAATGACAAAACACCATTTCTCCATCTCTCACTGACCCTATAGTTGACAATTACAACAGGCCTACTTAATTTCTTTAAAAAAAAAGTAGGCTTCAGGGGTGCCTGGGTGGCGCAGTCGGTTAAGCGTCCGACTTCAGCCAGGTCACGATCTCCCGGTCCGTGAGTTCGAGCCCCACGTCGGGCTCTGGGCTGATGGCTCGGAGCCTGGAGCCTGTTTCCGATTCTGTGTCTCCCTCTCTCTCTGCCCCTCCCCCGTTCATGCTCTGTCTCTCTCTGTTCCAAAAATAAAATAAACGTTGAAAAAAAAATTTTTTTTAAATAAAAAAGTAGGCTTCACTGGCATGACACAGCATTATACGATAAGAAGTCTTTCCCAATGAACAAATGCTTCATCTCTTATCTCCTCATTCTACTTCATTTCTTAATCCCTCTATACAATGAGTAACAAATAACAGCCTATAACAAAATCCTTCAAAATCATACCAAGTCAATCCACAGACGAATTCAAATATTTAGCCAAACATAAAAAAGGAGGAAAAAAAGTAACAAAATCATGTAAGAATCACTTTAAAGGTATAAAGTAGTATTACAAATGGAAATAGAGCACTTTTGCCATAGTAAACTATACCCAGTACTAAAACACATAGGTTAATATATCTGTGCTTTTAGCTTAAGATTCCCAAAATTTTTCAAAGAATTAGTTTTCAACTCTGGACCTAGCTCATTAATGGCTGCCTTAACACACTGTATGGATTTCATCAGCAGATTCCAAAACTATCAGCTTTGCTAAATCCTCTCAATCAAAAACAAGATAACAAAAACTCCTTATGGAAGTTTCCAAACAAATACAATGATGAAGGTATGCAAAGAAACCCACAATTTATTCACATTAGCAAAGAAGTAATTGAATTTTCTATACCCTAACTTACAAAACCATATGTAACAATATTATGTCCATGTCTAAACCAAAACTTGAAGGAAAGGAATTAGCAGTTAGAAAATTAAGAATACATAAGCGGGTCACACCTAATTCATCACTCTGGAGATGAAAACAATTACCAGTGAAATTCATAAAAGAGGATGATACGTTTACAACAGTGCCATTATTGTTGCCATTATCATTTCTCCATTAGCACATCTCTTCTACCAATGGCAATCTGTTCAAGAATTGTCAAATTCTGCACAGCCTGAGAATAATCGCCTCTTGCATTACTCTGGCTAAATTCCTGGCTAATTTGTTGATTGGTCTGGTCCTATTCCAACTGCTACTTCAATGCCACTTTATTATTCGCTCCAATAGGAAAGGTATAAACTCCACTCTGCACCAGATTTAAAAGAAATAACTATTTATCATCAACTTTGTTAAAGTTTTGAAAAACAAAGTGCTTTGAGAAGCAGATGAACAAAACTAACTCAAGCCAAGCAGAGGAAAAAAGAAGGAAGCGGAAAGGAGGGAAGAGAGATGAAGGAAAAGAGGGAACAAAAGAAGGAGAAAGGCAAGGAGAAAGGAAAGAACAGACAAGCACATAGTTTGTGATCATAAAAAGGGCTGCACCACTTGTACCAGGATGATTACAACAAATCCTCCCTACTTTGAGAGTACCCAAGAACAATCCTTCGCCAGCCAATGTTTAAAGAAAAGACTTATGCCTTATACATACAATAAATCTACAAACAACATAACAATCAATAAGGATGTGAACCTCTCTAAAACTCTTCCAATTTTTATGACTTTTTTCATTTTAAGCTTACCCTCCAAAGTTTGATTGTATTTTAATTCTGGTAATAGAAAGGGCCCTTCTAATAATACAGCTTCTAAAATATTTAATACCTTGCTCAAGAGAAGAAAAATGGCTTCACAAGAAAAATCACTATATGTTTTGGTCATTTGTTTTTATATCGTGAGTGTTTCTGTCCACAATATTATAATATACTTTCACAATTTTAAATACACTGAAATTCACCTTCAGTGCTTATCATAGGTGGAAGATAGGCCCTAATCCCTGATATCTGTGAATGTAATAAAATTTGGAAATAGGGTTTTCACTAAGATACAATTAAGCATCATAAGATCAGATCAGCTCAGATTTTAGAGTGGGCCCTAAGTACTGTTTAGTTTCCTTCTAAGAGAAAGGAGAGTGAGAGTTGAGGCACAGTGATACAATGGGGAAAGCCATGTGAAGATAAGGCAGAAATGGGAGTTATGCTGCCACAAGCCAGCAGACACAGGAAGAGTCATGGAAAGATTCTCACCCAGAACCTGTGGAGGGAGAAGAGCCCTGACAACATGTTGATTTTAGACTTAGGACCTCCACAGCTGTGAGAGAATAAATTTCTGCTGTTTCCAGCCACTAAGTTGATGGAACTCTAGTAATCAGTTTCAGGAAAGTAATTCAGATTTTGGTGCCAAGAATAGGGGTGCTACACAAACACCTAAAAATGGGGAAGTAGCTTAAGAATTGGGTAGTAGACAAAGGCTGGAAGAATCCTGTGGTGCTAGACAAGAAAACACCTCATGTGCTTTCAAGAGGTGGCTGGTAGACATATGGATGTTAAGGGCAATTCTGGTAAGGGCTCAGAAGGAAGTGAAGAGTAAAGTAGCAAAAGCTATCAAGTTAGAAAAATGATATATCATCATGAACAGAATCTTGGTAGAAATGTGAATGTTAAGGATGCTTCTGTGAGGTCTCAGAAGAAAATGAGATACATGTTATTGGAAACTAGGTGACAGGTGATCTTTGTTATACAGAGTGATAGAAAACCTGGCTGAATTGTGTTCTACTATTGGGTGGAAAGTAAAACTTCCATATTTAGCTGAGATTTCTAAGCAAAGTATTGAAGGTGTAGTAGTCTGTTTTCTCCTTGCTGCATATGGTAAAATGCAAGAAGAAAGAGATAAATAGAGAAAGGATATGTTAAGCAAAAAGAAACCAACACTTGATCATTTGGGAGGTTCTCAGTCTATCCAAATAGCAAATGATGCTAGAATTAGGAAATTCACATCAATAAATGGCTCTGAGAGAAGGTCAAAGGTTTGATCAGACAGTGTTTGCTCAAGAAACTACTTATGTGAGTCATGAACCCAATCAAACATCTGCCAGAAAAATAAATAGCATTATGTAGAAAGATCTGTGGAGAACCCATCTGTCTAAGGCATGAATCCCCTCAACTTCCACAGAAGATGCATGAGGTTTTTAAGAATGTTGTACCAGCAGAAATACAGCAAGCCTGGACTGAGACTACTCCTACACAATTACAGTAGAAGAATAAAGGACAATTCTCTGGAGAGGGCAACACGGGAATACCAGGAACAGATGAAGGCAAGACCACCACTGAAAACAGGAGAATTACTGAAAGTTTATATCAAGTAGTAAACCCCAGAAATCTTTCCCTGTGTAGTTGGATTATCCTCAGTAGGTAGGAGACTAAACAGGCCTTCTATTCAAAATGTAATACAATCTAGAAGAAAAGATAGGACCAGTGCATAATTTGTGGGCCGCAGTATGAAACATAAATGTGGAGCCCTTACTTAAAAATTAAGAATTTCAAGATGGCAACAGTACATCAGTAAACCAAGCATGGTACCTCTGAAATCACAGGGCGCTGTGCAACAGTTGCATGCTCATGAAGCCAGCCCTGCTTAAAAACACTGACAATGGAAAAGTGTCAATCAACAACCTTGTCAGAAAACCCTACAGTGAAGCCTCCTCTATAACAAGCCCATTCACTAACACAGAACTTCCAGTCAACCTTCTGTGCCCCACTATTTAAACGAGATAGTTATGGGGATGGCTGGGTGGCTCAGTCAGTTAAGGTCCAACTCTTGGTTTGGGCTCAGGTCACGATCACACAGTTCATGAGATTGAGCCTGTGTCAGGCTGTGCTCTCAGCACAGAGCCTGTTTGGGATTCTCTCCCTCCCTCTCTCTCTGCCCTTCTTCCACTCACATGCATGCATGCATGCTCTCTCTCAAAATAAATAAATAAACTTAAAAAAAAAAAGGGAAAGAGACAGAGAGTGACCTATGGATCCGTCATTTAAAGAAAGCCTCTAATGGGCCACTTAGGTGGCTAAGTCGGTTAAGCGTCTGACTCTTGATTTCGGCTCCAGTCGAGAACTCGTGGTTCGTGGGTTCGAGTCCCACATTGGGCTCCAAGCTGACAGCAGGGAGCCTGCTTGGGATTCTCTTTCTACCCCTCCCCTACTCTCTCTCTCTCTCAAAAATAAATAAACTTTAAAAAAAAAAAAAGCCAGAACACAGCTGGGGCGCCTGGGGCTCAGTCAATTGAGCATCCAACTTCGGCTCAGGTCATGATCTCACAGTCCATGAGTTCAAGCTCCGCATCATGCTCTGTGCTGACAGCTCGGATTCTGTGTCTCGGATTGTGTGTCTCCCCTTCTCTCTGCCCCTCCCCCGTTTATGCTCTCTGTCTCAAAAATAAATAAAAACATTAAAAAAAATTCTTTTAAAGCCAGAACACAGTAACAAAAAAGGGGAAAAAAAGCATCTTGAAAGAAACATTATGTAAGAATAAAAAAATAGTAACATCAACAACTTCAAATAAATAAAAGATATCCATAAAACAAGTACCAAATGCTATAAAAAAAAAAGACTCAAAGAACAAGCAAAACTCTTGGGAATTCAAAACATAGTATGTATGAAAACATAAGTAGAAGAACTGAAAAGTAAAGTGAAAGTTTCTCTTCTCCAGAAAGGAGAGAAGAAATAAAGGAATGGGAAACAGATACAATAAGACAATTCAGTGGATCCAGGACCCAAATAATGGTGTTACAGAGAAGAGATAATAGACATTGTAATCCAAATAACAAAGTTCATACAAGGAACTTCCGAGATCCAAACATTATACACTAAAGGGATGCCTCAAGTTCCTCCACAATGGACAAACGTGGGCTAGGAACTTATCTCCAGCACTAATACAAACTTAAAACGGCCTCCAGGAAAAACACAACTAGATCATCCACACAGCTTAATATTTACAATATTGCTTGGTTTACAGAAAGTAAGGAAATTTCCAAAGAGCAAAATAGTTTTTAAAAAGCGTGAACTGAAACCCAATTTTTATACAGGAAGCATTCCTAAAAAGTCAAAGTTGTCTCAAGGACAAGGCCATTACAGGATTTTCAATCAGAATAGCAAGTCCTAAGGTGGCACCAAATAAAAATAACTAGTTATTAGACAATTACAGTACAATAGAGACCCTGAAAATGTACCAGGATAGTGCCAGGCCAGCTAATACTCCCTGCTCCCAAGAAAAACAAGCATAAAACACCTGTGAAAGAATTCTGAAGTCGGGCCCAGAAATTTAATTAATTGAGATCCAATATATATGAGTTAACAATAAAAATTAACAGAACAACTGCATGAAAAAAATCATAATGAGTAAGAATACACAAAAAATAATATTCCCTTGAAGATAAATAAAAGGTTGGGGCGCCTGGGTGGCGCAGTCGGTTAAGCGTCCGACTTCAGCCAGGTCACAATCTCGCGGTCCGTGAGTTCGAGCCCCGCGTCAGGCTCTGGGCTGATGGCTCGGAGCCTGGAGCCTGTTTCCGATTCTGTGTCTCCCTCTCTCTCTGCCCCTCCCCCATTCATGCTCTGTCTCTCTCTCTCCCAAAAAAAATAAATAAATGTTGAAAAAAAAATTAAAAAAAAAAAAGATAAATAAAAGGTTGATCAAGAAAAGACAAGCAAGTATAATATGTGATTTAAGTATCAATAACATTTACATAACCATTATAATGTAAATACTAAATACTGATCTGATAAAATTTATGATATAACTATAGTGAAAGAATAAAGAGTCTCTAAGTATAGATTGGACACAAGAATTTATAGCAAATAAAATATCCAAAAGTAGCAACATATTTTAAGTGCTACTTGGAAATACTGGCATAGGGGCACCTGGGTGGCTCAGTCAGTTAAGCATCCAACTCTTGATTTTGGCTCAGATCATGATCTCACAGTCGTGAGATCAAACCCTGCATTGGGCTCTGCACTGCATGTGGAGACTACTTACGATTCTCTCTCCTTTTCCCTCTGCCCCTCCCCTGCTTGCTCACTCTCTCTCTCTCTCTCAATCTAAAAAAAAAAAAAAAAAAAAAAAAAAGAAAAGAAAGAAAAAGAAAGAAAGAAAGAAAAATATATACATGGGCAAAAATACTAATTTAACATGTTGAAAGTGGTTGCGGGGCACCTGGGTGGCTCAGTTGGTTGAGCGTCTGACTCTGGCCCAGGTCATGATCTCTTGGTTTACAAGTTTGAGCCCCACGTCAGGCTCTGTGCTGACAGCTCAGAGCCAGGAGCCTGCTTAGGATTCTGTGTCTCTTCCTCTCTCTGCCATTCCCCTGCTCACACTCTGTCTCCCTCTCAAAAATAAATAAACAAAAAAAAAAAAAAAAAAAGAAAGTGGTTGCTACTGGGGGTGGTGGGCAGAAAAATGGCAGGAGCAGGGAAAACACCTGGAAATGTTGCTTTCATCATAAAGTGTTGAGAATTATATGACTCTTTAAACTATATTTATAATTTTAATAAGACCTAAAGATGGAAGCATTACCTGCGTTAGATCTTACACTCTGCAATAACTATGTAAGGTAAATGAATAAATAACCATAAAACCCAGACTCTCCATTTTAAGTAACAATGTCTACCAAATGCATAAGGTTACCTGTACAAGGGGACTGAAATAAAAGGTCAGAAACCACTTAAATTATTACCATGGGGAACTTACCAAATAAAAAAGTTTTTTTATTCAATAGATTATTAAGAAACTTATTACACTGAAATGAAATAATCTAAGATACGTTCTTAAGTAAAAGAGCATATGATACCTTTTCTCTTTTAAAACAAAAAAATAGGAGGAAATGAATACAGGCACAGCTCAAAGATATGTCTGGTTTAGTCCCAGACCACAACAACAAAGGGAACACTGCAATAAAGGGCGTCAATTAATTTTGTGGTGTCCGGAGCAGATAAAGTTATGTCTTCACTATACTGTAGTCTATCAAGTATGCAATAGCATTTCGTCTGAAAAAAGTGTATGTACATTCTTAGTTAAGAATTCTTGCTGGGCACCTGCGTAGCTCAGTCAATTGAGCGTCCAACTTCGGATCAGGTCATGATCTCATAGTTCATGGGTTTAAGCCCCTCACTGGGCTCTGTGCTGACAGTGCAGAGCCTGCTTGGGATTTCCTCCCTCTCTTCTCTCTCTCTCTGCCCCTCCTCACCCCCATTTGTGCACTCTCTCTCTCTTCCAAAAGTAAATAGAACTTAAAAAATATATATTGCTAAAAATGCTAACCAACATCTGAGATTTCAGCAAGCCCTAATCTTTTTGCTAGTGGAGGGTCTTGCCCTGATGTTCATGGCTTTTGAATGGCCAGGGAGATGGTTGAAGGTTGAGGTGGCTGTGGCAATTTCTTAAAATAAGACAACAATGATAGGTTTACCACACTGACTCTTCCTTTCATGAATGATTTCTCTGTAGCATGTGATGCTGTTTGAGAACATTTTACCCACAGCAGAACTTCTTTCAGAATTAGAGTCAAATCCTCTCAAAGCCTTTACCAGCTAAGTTGATTTACTATTCTCAATCCTTTCTGTCATTTCAATAATCTTCACAGCATTTCACCATAGATTCCATCTCAAAAAACCACGTTCTGTGCTCATCCATAAGAAGTAACTCCTCATCTGTTACAGTTTTGTCATGAGATTGCACAAATGCAGTCACATCTTCAGGCTCCACTTCTAATTCTAGCTCTCTTGCTATTTCCACCTCATCTACAGTATTTCCTCCGCCAAGGTCTTGAACGCCTCAAAGTCATCCATGAGGGTTAGAATGCATTCTCCCAAACTCCTGTTCATGTTGATATTTTGACCTCTTTCCATGAATCACAAGTATTGTTAATGACATCTAGAATGGTGAATCATTTCCAGGTTTCAATTAACTTTGCTCAGATCCATCAGAAGAATCACTACCTATAGCAGCTGTAGCCTTACCCAATGTATGTCTTAAATAATAAGCCTTGAAAGTCAAAATTATTCCTTGATCCACAGGCTGCAGAACGGATGTCGTTGGCAGGTATAAATACAACATGAATCTCATTGTTCACGTCTATCAGAGCTCTTGGATGACTAGGTATGTAATCAATGAACGGTAATATTTTGAAAGGAATCTTCTTTTATGAGCAGTAGGTCTCAACAGTGGGCTCTAAATATTCAGTAAACCATGTTATAAGCAAATGTGCTGTCATCGAGGCTTTTTTGTTCCATTGATAGAGTACTGGCAGAGTAGATTTAACAAACTCTTAAGGGACCTAGAACTTTCGGAATGGTGAATGAGCGTTGGCTTCAACTTTAAGTCACCAGGCGCATTAACCCCTAATAGGAGAGTCAGCCTGTCCTTTGAAGATGTGAAGACAGCACAGACTTCTCTCTAGCTATGAAAGTCCCAGATGGCATCCTCCTCCAAAAGAAGGTTGTTTCATCCACAATGAAAATCTGCTGTTTAGTCTCATTAATTATCTTAGCTAGACCTTCTGGATAACTTGCTACAGCATCTACATCAGCACTTGCTACTTCACCTTGCATTTTGAGGTTATGGAGATGGCCTCCTTCCTAAACCTCATAAACCAAACTCTGTTAGCTTCCAACTTTTCTTCCCTAGCTTCCTCACCTCTCTCAGCCTTCATGGAAATGAAGAGTTAGGGCCTTGCTCTGGAGTAGGTTCAGTTTAGGGAATATTGTAGCTGATTTGATCATTTATCCAGACTATTAAAACTTTCTCCCTATCAGCAATAAGGATGTTTTATTACTCATATCATTCATGGGTTTACAACAGTAGCACTTTAAATTTCTTTCAAGAACTTTGCTTCGCGTTCACAACTTGGCTAACTATTTGGTGCAATAAGCCTAGCTTCCAGCCTATCTTAGCTTTCAGCATGCCTTCCTAAGCCTATTCATTTCTAGCTTTTGTGTTTGTTCATTTGAGAGAGGGGAGATGGGCAAAGCGAGGGAGAGAGAGAGACAGACAGAGAGAGAGAGAGAGAGACAAAGAGACAGAGAATCTTAAGGAGGATCCACACTCAACACAGAGACCAACACAGGTCCTGATCCCATGATCCTGACATCATGACCTGATCCAAAATCAAGAGTCAGACACTCAACCAACTGGGTCACAAGGTGCCCCACTAGCTTTTGACTGAAAGTAAGACATGTGTAATTCTTCCTGTCACCTAAATACTTAGAGGTCATTGTAGGGTTATTAATTAAGCTAATTTAAATATTATTTTGTCTGAGGGAATAAATAGGGAGGCCTAGGGGAGAGGGAGAGGAGACCAGCTGAAGCAGTAAGAACACACACATTTATTAAGCTCACTACCTTACGTGGGTGAAGTTCATGGTATCTGAAAACAATTGCAATAGTAACATCAAAACACCAATGATCATAGATTGCCATAACAAATATAATAATAATGAAAAAGCTTGAAATATTGTGAGGATTACCAAAATGTGACACAGGGACATGAAATAAGCAAATCCTGTTGAAAAGAGGCATCAATAGATTTGCTCAAAGGCTGCCAAAAACCTAAGTGCAATAAAACAAGATATACCCATATTATAAAGAACTGAAGAGCACAGTTCCACCAGAAGATAACACTTCTTACTAATCTACTGGCTCCCACACACTCACTTATCTAGTCAAGGACTTTCAACTCCCCTCCCCTCCTCACCTCCTTCACTTGATCATCAATCTTCACATCCAACTCAATCAATCCTATAATGATATAAACATGCTATCATATTTTTTGAAACTATAATATTATTTTCTATTAAAAAAAATCCCTTATCCCACATGCACTGCAGTACTGTCTCTACTCCTTGTGCCTCCATTTCCCTTCCTCCCACTCTCTTAAATCCACTCCAGCAGGCTTCATTGCCCCAAAATACCAAAACTGCTCATCAAGATAACAAATGGCCTACTGCATTAGTTTTCCATTGCTGCCATACAAATGACTACAAACCTAATGACTTATAACACCAACTTATTACCTTACAGTTCTATAAGTTAGAAGTCAACATAGGTCTCACAGGGTTAAAACCAAGGTGCTAGGCAAGACTGTGTTCCTTTCTGGAGGCTTTAGGGAAGATCCCTTTCGTTGCTGTTGCCACAATTCAGTTCCTTGCACACAGTTACTACACTTCAGAACCAGCAACAGGGTGTCAAATTCTTCTTGTGCCTCTCTTCTATCTCTCGCTTTCTCTCTCTCTCACACACACACACACATGCACACGCACATACACACACACGTACACATGCACACGCACACATGAACCACAGCCATGAAAGTTCCTTCACTTCTAAGAGCTATGTGATTAAATTGGGCCCACACAAGATAATACAGGATAATTTCTCTATGTCAAACTACAGAATCTTAATCATATCTGTAAGGTCTCTTTTGCCATAGAAGGCAACATGTTCACAGATTCTGGGGTTTAAGATGTGGACATCTGGGGATGGGAGGGGCATTATTTTGCCTAACACACCTATACAATAGTCATTTCTCAGTCTTCCTTTCTAACTAAACTTTCAGCAACATCTGACACACTGGACCATTCTCTCCTTTCAGAAACTCTGTCTTCTCTTGGCCAAGACAGCCAACTTCTCAATTCTCCTTCTATCCTCCTGGCTACTTCATCCAAAATCTCCCTTTACTAACTCTTCTTCATCTTCTCCGAATACTGGAGTGCTTCAAATTCCAGAAGTAATGATAATGGGGATGATTAACTAATAACAAGAAATGGCTACACAGAACTGAAGTTTTCAAAGGAATCCTGAGTGTAATAGGCCAAATAATGGTTTCCCAAAGATAAATACATCCTAATTCCTGGAACCCGTGAATATCTCAGGTTACATGGCAAAGGGGAATTGAGGTAGCAAATGGAATTAGCATTGCCATCAGCTGGCTTTAAAATAGGGAGATTATCCTGGCGAGTCCAATACCATCACAAGAGTCCCTGAATGTGGAAGAGAGCAAAAGAACGTTCTGGGTCAGAGAGATGCGATAGGAGAAAGCCACAACCAGTCATTTCTGGCTTTGAAGATGGAAGGAGGCCATGAGCCAAGGAATGTGGGCTGTTACAACAGCACAGAATTCTAATTCACTGGTGTTCCTGCAATACTGTCAGAAAGTTCACAAACTCAAACTATTTTCATAAAAATACTGAGATATTATTTGTCCTTTTTACTCTCATTCTCTCATGAATATACAATGGATTTTTCCAAACATGGAAAAACCTGTGATATCACCAAAGACTGAACAAACCAGAAGATAAGAGAATCCAGAGGCCTTCCATGAAATCAGAGAGTAAAGAGATTTGCAGAAATGTACAATGCTATTCCTCTCACTAAATTCATTTTCAGTTTGGAAAACATAGTAATGTTTTCATTTAAAAATGTTATTTTAGGGGTGCCTGGGTGGCTCAGTCGGTTGAGCGTCCGACTTCAGCTCAGGTCATGATCTCACTGTTCGTGGGTTCAAGCCCCTTGTTGGATTCTGTGCTGACAGCTCAGAGCCTGGAGCCTGCTTCCGATTCTGTGTCTCCCTCTCTCTCTGCCCCCTCCCACTCATGCTCTGTCTCTTTCTCTCAAAAATTAATAAACGTTAAAAAAAAATTAAAAATGTTATTCTATGTGATTTACTACTGTTTCTTAAATAAATTAACACATATTTTTTAAATTTCAGTTTTATAATATAATATGGTGAATATCAATAGATATAACCCACATAATCAAAAGCTCTTTGGGATCCACGACGATTCTGATAGGCGTAAAATGGTCCTAAATACCACAATGTTTCAGAATCGCGGATATAGAGTCTACTATGTGCCAAACATAGCTCTAAGTAGTATGCATTTTAACACACATAACACAATAACCCTAATAAGTACTATGTTTATTCTTATTTTATAGTTGAGGAAATTGAAGGTCATTAGGAGCAAGCAGCATGAACTTAACCAAATAGCTAAAGCTTATTAAGAAGCTGAGCTAAAATTCAAACCTCAGCATTCTGGCTCATGTCTGGCTGAATATAGCCTCTTAGAGTTCAAACCTCTCTACTGACATTTATGTTGAAGCTAATCTCATCTAGCTGCATTGTTTAAATGCTCCAGCCCCAAGCCTCTAGCTCCAGACTCTTATACCTATTGCCTATTCTACATATCTAACTGGATGACTAAAAGTAATCTCAAATTTAACTTTCTCCCCGCTGAACAGATTCCCTCTCCCCCTCAAACATTTTCTTCCCTCAGATTTTCCATGTCAGTCAATGGGAATTGTTCAAGCTTCTCAGACCAAAGATCTGAAGGGATCTCCTTCATGCTTCACAGTAGTCTGTCAGAAATCCCTACCAGCTCTGCTTTAGAAATATACCAGAATTCATTCACCACTTTTATTTGCTGCTACCTAGTTCAAACCATCTTCTCTTCCCTGGAATACAGCGATAGCCTCCAACAGGTTTTCTGCCACCTATATTGTATCTTTTCTCCAGAGCAGCCAAAGTAATTTGATTTTTTTTAATTAGAGCGAATCACTCTTTTGTTTAAAACAGCTTTCCGTGTAAATTGGAGTGAAATCCAAAGGCCTTACCTTAGCCTACAAGGCCTTACATAATCTAGCACTATGGTATCTTTCTAATCTTATATACTATGATTATCTCTTCCAGCAACCCAACCTCCTTGCTCTTTCTAAAAACATGAAATAGAACCTTACCTTTACACAGTTTCCTTTACCTGCCCCACCTCCCACATATGCCCAAGATCCATAAGGTCTGTACTTTTCTCTCCAAAAAGCCTATTGTGAGAAAGGTTTTCCATTATTATTGTATTATACCCTATCATTTTTCAGCTCCTTTATTCTGCATCATTTTTTTTCAGTAGCATTTATTATGTCCTGACAAACTATAAATTTATCTATTTGTTCCTTGTCTACACTGCCATTAAAAGGCAGACTATATATATTCAAGACTTTGTCTCTTGGGTTCAGAGCTTTTTCCCCTAACAATGTCTGGTGATTTGTTGCTAACTACTTATTAAGCGTTCATTAAGTGATTAATCTAGGAAAAATATTCACAGTAAAACCTATGACATAAAAGTATCAGTAGTAGTTGGTAAGAAATATTACAATCCTAGAAGAAAAATGTTCAAAGTATGGGAATAAGTAACAGGTAAAAAACAAACAAAGAGCACCTGATGAAAATACTTTTTAAATTCAAAAATTCAAAAATTTAAGGTGATGCTATTCTATGAGTTTCAAATAACAAAAATTTTTAAGTATAATTTAAGCTGAGCAGTAAGTCAAGTATGAGCCAAAGACTGATGATTTAACTTGGCCCAACATTTCATGAGACTGATTTAACTCTACATTTTCATCCTCTAATCCAGTAATTTCTCTTCTAATAATATACACTAAAAAGAAAATCATAGATCAAGACAGGCTTTTCTACATAAAGATATTCTGGGATAGCATGATTTTAAAATAGTAATGAAAAGAAAAATAATAATCTAACCATACAACGAGATAATTTTGGAAATTATGGCTCATTCCTATAATGGAATATCGTGGAGTTATGTTTGTAAAGAATTCATAACTATATGAGAAAATGTTTATGTCGGATAGATAATAGCATATAATTCGTATGATTCTGACCACATTCATTAAAAAGAAAAACATCAAATGCACATTATTTAGTGGAAGTATTATGGATAATTTTATGATTCCTGGCATGGGAAACACATCTCCAAGGAATAGGGATTACCTTCGAAATTATGCCATAACTTGAAAGAATGATAGCAAAATTTACCATTTCAAATCAGGGACAATTGGCATTGAAAAACTACTTGATACTGAGGCTTTAATAAACACTCAGTAACTCGAACCAACAATGATGCTGGAAAAGTATTTTGCATATCATCCAGATAAAATAGCACTATTAAAACAAAGGGTTTTTTACAGAAGGCATTTGAATAAATACATCGAAAAATGGAAAATATGTTCTTTAGCAGCAACTCTAAAAAAATGGAAATTTACGTGTAATGATCCATATAAATATAAAAATTTGAGGGGCGCCTGGGTGGCACAGTCGGTTAAGTGTCCGACTTCAGCCAGGTCATGATCTCGCGGTCCGTGAGTTCGAGCCCCGTGTCGGGCTCTGGGCTGATGGCTCAGAGCCTGGAGCCTGTTTCCGATTCTGCGTCTCCCTCTCTCTGCCCCTCCCCTGTTCACGCTCTGTCTCTCTCTGTCCCAAAAATAAATAATTGAAAAAAAAAAAATTTAAAAAAAAAAAAATTTGAAATAGTTATCACATTTTACTTCAGAAATAAAAATTTTCCAACAGAGCATTCTGGCAAGGGCTAGGTTTTTTCATCTTTAAGGTGATTCAATAATGAATTTATCTGTGGCTGCAAAAGCATAAGCAATGATAGACTTTCCTATTTTTCCTGTTTAAATTTACAACATTTCCCAAAATGCTTCTTCATAAAAAATATCATGCATGCTAGAAATAACAATTTATTAGGATTTGAACAAAATCCTTCAAGCTCTAGAAAATAAATTAGTCATCAATGGACTAAGCCTAACCCTGCCAAATGTTAGTCTAAAACAAAATTGTGGAGTTGAATTATTAAGCCTTTTACAAGTTTTCTTTAAGAGATAATGTAACCACAACTACAAAAATCACACTGTAACCACTGCTAAAAGGTCCAATATGTGTAATAATATACAGTATAAATCTTGTTTGTTCCAAGAGAACTTAAGAAACTCTTTCAAAAATCACAGTTAGCAGTAGAATATGAGTATGTCCCAATTTTCCAATACTTATTATTCTGATTGTGTGTATCTATGAATCAGATTCTCTTCCTGTCTTGCCATCAATTACTAATTATTTTCTGCTCACAGCTATCCAGGCTAGACAAGAATAAAATATTCCAGCCAATTCCACTCTGGGAGTATCCCGTTCTTTTAAATTAGCGCCCTAGTGACTGGGAGTTGCCTGTTTATTTTTTCCCATTTATTACTAAGAAATTAGATAAAATGATCTGTGATTCTTTGGGAATGGGGTTTGGGGTAAGAAAAAAGCAAGAGGAGCTGCTTTTTTTTTTTATTTTTTTAATCTTTTGCTTAAAGGTAACTCAAACACTACTCTCTGAAAATAAGCCAAAATCACTTCTGAGGAAGTTAAAATCTATGGCAAATATTTCTGCTAAATATGCGATGAAGAAAAAAATTATTTATTTTTCTCTCGGTTTTTTAATAGGGACAAACAGTCCTGACTTGCCTATAGACCATGATAGCAACACTGTTTACATGTAAGAATTGGTCCTCAAAAAGCTGTCCCTCCACCAAACAAATGTTAACAGATATTTAATAATCTCTAAAAACAAAAACAGAAAGAAAAAAAGAGGGATGGGAAGATGTTTGCCATATGTTAGAGTTCTATGGTTAAAGAATTTAAATAAAATACTTTTAAAATTTAACCATGAACAAAACAAAATTTATTTGTAACTCCAAAATCAATACTCTAGGCACTTTATAGCAGTCATTTGTGGCCGTGCAGAGTGATGATAAACCTGAAGTGCCCAACATGTATGTCCCAGGTAAGGTCAAACAAGGTGAGGATCTCCACCTTTTTGTTTCAGCTCTCATTCTATCACGGTCTTTTTCACAATCAATTCACTGTCCTGTTTTTTGCATTTGTGCTTGTTCACATCATTGTTTAAAATGGTCCCCAAGCATTAGTGCTGAAGTGTGATCTAGTGTTCCTAAGTGCAGGAGGGTTGTGATATGACCTACAGAGAAATATTTGTGTTAGTTCAGTTTCATTCAAGCATGAGTTACAACGTTGTTGACAGTGAGGTCAATGTGAATGAATCAATAACATATATTAAATAAAATGATTTTAAAAGAAACACACATAAAATAAGGCTATATACTGATCAGTTGCTGAAAATGTTGTAACCAGAAGCCCTTAAGAACCTAACACCTAACCTTGTATTTCTCCTAAGAGCAATGGTTAGTATTAGCTAAAGCAGTCAGTGTGTGTAGTGATTTCATGAAAGGTAACTAACATGAACAATGGGAATCAACTGTATTAGAATAAGAATTCCACGGGGGGTAAAAAGATAACAATGAAGAAATTTGAGAACTTTCCAGAACTGAAAAAAACTCTGCTTAAAAGGGACCATCGAAAGGGGCCTTTCAAATATTAAAGAAAAAGTAAAATAAAGAAATAAAGGGAAAACAAGTCTGATGATATAAAAATTGTAAATAATGTGCTTTTGTAGTAAGAGCCTCGATTATTTATATCTGCCAGGATCCATGCTCTTTTGGTAGCGGCTTTCCATGCTGGCTCTGGACATGGTCACGAAATCTATGTGGTTCAATGAGTTACTAGCAAATATGAAGCAAGTAAAAGCTCAAAAAGCGTTTGCTTTTTGAAGCTTGCCCTCTTGATGTTCTTGGAACCCTTCCCAGCCAGCACAAGCGCACATCTGTAGTAGCCTACCAGATAATGAGAGACATGTGGCCTATTCACCTGTCACCCTAGCCAACAGGCAGCCAACCACCACAGATGAGGCTAGATGTGTCTGCCTCCAGCTGCAAACTGACTGACTGCAGATATGTGAGAGAGCCCTGCCTATCTCAGCAGAACCAGCTGATCCATAAATTCATGAAGGATAATAAATGTTTACCATTTTAATCTACTGAGCTTTGAGGTAACTTGTTACACAGAAATAGTAAATTGATACATATATAAATAAATTAAAGAAATGGCAAGTTAAGATCGCAAAATAAACTCTGGCACACTACCTTCCTCTCCCAATATCTAATGAGATTTTTTTTTTCCAGATAGTGTAATGTAGTGTAGAAAATTAGCAGAACAGGAACTCCAGAGGGGCACAGAAGAGCGTATCAAGGCACCACTCCCACCCATATTCATCTAAGTCTCACTGGCAAATTTCTGAAAATTCTAATATTCTCAAGAGAAACAAACCGAGGTACTATCTTCAGGTAGATTATGCACTGGCCAGAACCCCCTTTAATTTCCTAATCTAATTACCCAAGAAAAGATAACTTATTTAAAAGTGAGGTGGCCATTTACCACCTTAGTTAAAGCATATTGTTTCCCTTAGTCCTCAGTTCCATGCTAAGGTACACGGTGTCCTGCCAGATCTGAGAAAACATCTGACTAAAACCTGTCTCATTTTCAAGGTTTATATCAACCATTCTGGAAGAACTTACATTAATAATCCATGACCTTCCATCTAAGAGAATGTTTATAAGCATTGGAGTCTCCTAATTCCTAAACCAAAGTCAGCATCATCAAGGCCACAAAGGGGGCGGGGCATTGGGAGAGGAAAAGGAGTTAGAGCTGGATTCTCTGCCTCTAGCTTTCCAATGTCTCAGAAAGCTTTTTTCCAGCAGTCAGTATCCTTTTTTCTTCTTCTGAATGGAGAGTACACGGCTGCTACATGAGGTAAATGAAAATAAAGTCTTCAAAACTACCCACTATGGTGAGGAAAAGACCCAAAGCTCAAAAGTATTAAACCCAGAGGGGAAAAAAATAAAAATAAAAAACCAAACAGGTACACTGACAGAAAACATTTAACAAAATCTGTGAAGAGGTCAGAGCCCAAGTATTCTAATACATCTA
Organism: Felis catus; assembly: GCF_018350175.1. NCBI lineage: Eukaryota > Metazoa > Chordata > Mammalia > Carnivora > Felidae > Felis > Felis catus. Next base: position 61,544,824 of record NC_058374.1, on the reverse strand, counting down.
AATACTGTCTCAACTGAATGTTCTTGGACTTAAACTATTGCCTCCTGTGACAGAAATGTGAGGCCTCACAGAGGATCAGAAGCCTCACAGTTGTACCTCACAGATCAGAAGCTGATCCCAAATAAAGTAGGAAAACATGTTACCCACAAATATTTATCTCACAGCCAGTAAAATTTCTGGACAAAGCCATTCAGGCACAAACAACAAAAAAACAAAAAACAAAAAGCATGTCCACTATGCCAAACATTCCTCCCTCCACCACACGCACGTAGACAAAGAATAAAAAAGAACAAAATTTGTGAAATGATGTTGATAGGACTTTTTCTGTGATTTCAGAATTGCAATTAAGCCTCAAAACTAAAGATAGGATATACAATGTGCCCTCTAACTCCCAGAGTTTACTAAACGTTGGCAGAACTGGTCATTAATCAATTTCAAATGCCTATGCCACTGCTACCACGAAAGGAATAAGGAAAGAATAGGAGCCTGCAGTCTTATGGAAAGGACATGGAGAACAGTTTCTCCTTCCCCTCCCCCAGAAGTACATGTGTTTAGCCTGCAAGAGAACCACTCACAGAAAGAGAGACTGGCATCTTGGTCTTTCCCCATCCTTGCTGAGTTATAAAACATGCAGACACACCTTCATCCCGCCATCGGTACAAAGCCAAGTACAGTGAGGGAGTTGTTGGGACCCTCCGGAGTCCTCTGGAGTCTGTGAGCATACATAAATTAAGTGACCAGTGCCCATTTTTGATGTGGAGATATCTGAAGGCATGAGACCCTCTAAAAGAGAGCCCATGTCAACAAGACTAAAGATGGCTATTATATAATGGGTTGGGGAAAAAACTGGGAGTCAATTTCTCATATTGTCTTTGGAGGCTCTCCTGACTCTGGATCCTCTCGACTTGCTTAGGCAGCTGCTGAACTAAGTGAGCAATTAGACCATCTAGAGAAAAGACTGGCACCCTCGACCACTTATACAGCCAGGAGATGACCTCTTTAACTAAAAGAAGTCCTTAACAAACTCTATTGCTGAGGTAAATCTCAGCACTGCTCAAGGAAAACCATGCATAATCTGTGTGGGGACCAAGAAATTAATAGGGGCCATCACTGGCCAAACAGAGAGAGCTAACCAGAGGGAAAACAGGCATGCCTCACACCATACCTAAAACTGTAAAGGTGTTTACCCATTCCCCTACTTCTTCCCAATTCACTAAAGGAGCTACAGCCTAGAAAAGTCAGAGGGGAGGAATGGGCATCAAACCAGATGGGTCAATTTTATACTAAACAAAAACATTAATAATCCCAATCTTTGCAAACTTTTCCAAATGATGTATTTAATAGAATGGATATTTGTTCTACTTTTACCTGTCTCATGCTTACTAAGTAAGTATATCGGAGCAAATACAATTGCACAAAAAGAGTGAACTGTCTCCTAGCTCAGGATGAAGAACTATGGCACACAAAGTAATCCTTCCAAAAACAGACTAATTTGTTATGACTATCATTCCCATTATGTCCTAGGCTTCAAAATAAGGGCAAAATTATATTTCAAGATCTGTGGCACTTCCAGTATGTTTTAAAAATGATTTTCCAAACGGAATTATGGCAAAAAGTACAACACCATCACCATTTTCATAGAACACAATACTTTCACTTCTTTGTCCTGTAATTTTAGCCCAGCCTGACTTTTTTTCCTCACATGAACCTCTGTTAGGAGGATACTACGTTGGCTCCAAATAACTGGTCCACAGTATTCATCCTGAAGATTACTGACAACTCAAAAACCACAGCATGGAGTTAAGATAGCGTTTAAACATGCCTTTGGGGTTAGAAAGCAGTATTTAGCCTGCAGTTCATCAGTTTTTATATGACCAAGGTGAAATAAATACAAAAGAAATCTACAAGTGACTTTCTTTACCCAAGAATATTTCCTGATCTTTTTAATAAATTGAAAAACCACCAGATCACAGATGCCTGGACTTGGATATTTAACTGAAAACATAAAAATAAATTCTAATCTGGGAACATGAACTTTTTTTTTGCTAAAATAAAAAAAATTTAAAAAAACAGGCTAAAATCAATTTTATGATCTGCACTAGTGATGACTAATATTCTCCTGTCAAGACTTTCTCCCATGACTAAGTTGTTGTTGTTGTTTTTTAAAAAGGGCAAAGCTTTGAAGCACAAATGGTAGTAACTAAACACCGATAACCCATTAGATTGTAATAAGCTCCAAAGAGCAGCTACTCAGCTGCCTTATTTACCAATCTAGCTGCTATTCAAAACCCAGCAGTGTTCCCACCTAGGCACTCTCTTACTGTTTTAGCAACTATGTCAATGCTAGGCAAAATGGTCTTAATAATGTCAAATAATGTATACTTTCTGTATCATTTGGTCAATAATTACTGATACTGTTCCTATACAATTAAAAAGTGTGCCAAGCATATGTGGCATCTGTAGCCTCAATGATATAAAATAAAATATAATACATTTAGATATATGCAACAGGGTTGACAGCATATGGAAAAAGAGCTTTGTATATGGACTGTATCTTTAGGTTTTAGATCTTGTATATCCATATTTGTGCCCAGGATGCAAAAGAAAGAATTCACTGGGAATGAAATAAATGCCACAATACTATAAACAAGTACTCTAAAATGAATAAAATGAAAGAAAGTCAACCAAAGGACATAGACTTTAAAATCCAATCCAAACACCTTGCTTTAGTAATACTTTCATAAAAATTATTGGCCCTTGAAGTCCAACATTGAACTGAATCATTATTTACATAACAGGGAACTGATTCACATTTTAATTTGCTTTCTTCAGTATTATTTCAGGAAGACTTCTTTATTTTCCATTCAATATCATATGTAGAGTCCAGGTATGAAAAATGCATTTCTATTTTTGAAAAAGACCAATTTTATGAGGTTAGTGGAAAGTGAATGGATTACAATTTTTCCCCAAACACCATCATTTCTCATTTCTTTTCCTTTGTCTGAAGCTTATCGTTGGCCTCTACCTTCAAACCATCAATTGAAGGAAAATTTCCTATTTTAAGCATCTTTTTTCAATGAAATTATCCTATAACTGAGTGGCCTTTAAAAAGCAAAGATTAGGAATATATTTCTTAATTGAATTCGACTTGTGGGATTCCACTGCCTCATTTATAAAGGGAGGTTAAATTAAAAGAAAACTGACATCTGTTTACTTCATGTATAATGCCTTCACAAAATACAGTAATAATTACATTTTTTCATCACTCGCATGTAGAAAATGTGATGCCTCTCCATTAATGAACAACAGAACATCAGTATGGGTAGAGAAACAAGTTTTATCCTCCTATTATACCTTTCACTCACTATAACTATACTGCTTGAACATAAGCCCTTCATCCAAATTCCAAAGCCTCGTTTCTGAAAATTCTACTGAACTTCTATGCATCTTCCACTAAGGAAGCAGTAAGCTTTTATTTAGAAATTATGATTTGCCCTTTCCATTTAGTAAAAGTGATGAGAATAAAACCTGTGGCTCAATCTTAATAAGTGTTCAGAAGTAACTATACATGTCCTGATTTTTCTCTTGGCCATTAAATCTCCTGAAAGTGTACAAAAGATGAATTATATAAGAAATATCCCTTGGGGTGCCTGGGTGGATCAGTCGGTTGGGTGTCTGACTTCAGTTCAGGTCATGATCTCACAGTCCGTGAATTCAAGCCCCGCATCGGGCTCTGTGCTGATAGCTCAGAGTCTGGCACCTGCTTCGGATTCTGTGTCTCCCTCTCTCTCTGCCCCTCCCCTGCTCATCTGCTCTGTCTCTATCACAAAAATAAATTTAAAAAAACATTAAAAAAAAAAAAAGAAATATCCCAAATGGTCCACCAAGTTTAATCTTCCTTAAAAACTAATCCTAGTTTGAGCCACAGCCATATCTCACAATTGTAGAGGAATAAAGATAGACTTGTATTTCACTTCCACATAGAACGTAATCACCATATTTGGAATGGCACAGAGAAAAAAATGAGAGATCCACTGGCGGGAAAAATGTGACTGCCACAGAAATATTTTGGACAAAAGGAGCTGAAACTGAGTATGCAGAGCCATGTCTGAGTCACTCATAAAGAATTGAAGAATGTTACTTACTATTGCTGACCAGATTTCATTTGCAAAGGATATACATACTATAAAATGACAATAACTAAATAGCTATCCTGTCTTGCAGCATATAAAGTCCATTATTTCTTATAGTACTTCCTACTGTGGCATACTCTTTAAACACATTTTTATATCTAAATATTTTAATGTAAAATTAAACATTTTTATCAAAATAGTTTTCCCTAAGTAAACGTCAAAAGTAAGCTCTCTCCATCTCGTGCCTCACCTCTATTAGGTACGTGACTATTTCCTCCTCCATTTTCCCCTCATTCCTTCTGCTCCAGCCATACTGGAACCTCATGGTTCTTACAGTCTAAATATCAAGTTAAGATACTAAACAAGTAGCAAAAATAACATGAATTAGAACAAAACAAAACAACAACAAAAAACACGAACAAACATTTATATAGTGCTATGTGCTAGGCAGCGTTCTTAAACACTTCAGAACACGAATTCATTTAATCCTCACAATAACCCAAAGAGGAAGTATTATTATTATTACTCCTATTTTACACACAAGGAAAATGAGACTCTAAGTCATTTTGAAAGGCTGGCCTTAATCCTAAGGAAAATAGAAAGCGACTTAAGGATTTTAAGACATCATATGAAATGACCATATCTGAAGAATTATTCTGGGTCAGCATGGATTAAATTGGAGCAAAGCAAAATTCCATGAAGTAACCCAAGTGAAAGGTGGTTGCTCCCCATGCTAGAGTAATGGCATTGATGAGGGAAAACGTATTAAAATTTTGAGAGAGACTGAGGAAGAGAAACAAGAAGATTTAATGATTAAGTGCAAGTAGAGATTGTGTCCACCTCTGATAGTCCCTTACTCCACCAATTTCATATTACATCACTGTTATTAATTAATAGGGTAAACGAAATAATCAATATTTATGAATCCTATGTTTAAAGAAGCTTCAGAAGGACAGTTTATGAGTAAGAAGAGCCTAAAGCATTCTGCAAACTTGAAAACCAAGCCATCCTAGACTCCATCCTCTTCCTGACTCCCAACAGTTAAATTCTCTAAGTTGTGCTGCCTACATACCCTTCAAAATCTCTGCCTTCCCCATCTTTATTTGCACTTTCCCCACTTCATTAATATCTCCATCATATTTCTCTCAGACTAGTCCATCAAGCTCCAGAGAGGTCTCCCTAACTCCATCTCATCTCCCTCCAACTCATACTTACAACCTGCAAGAAGTATCTTTCCAACATTCAAGTATGTTCAATGTTACTGAACTACTAAAAGCGTTTTCAGCCTCCAGCTACCTCTTCAGATTCAGATACTAAAATGTTTCTCCCTCATATCCTATGCTAATATACAAAATCAAAAATCCTCTACTGAAACCTTAGAACTAGCAATTTTTCAAACAGGTCATGCTATTTCATAACTGCAGGATTTCACAAATGCTGCTTCCTCTGTAAGATCTCCCTGCCTCCCTTGAACACCTGAAAAAGACCTGTTCATCTTCTGAGTCTTAAATTTAATGAGTTTTCCTCCTTTGTGCTCTTCCATACCCTGTACACTATCTCCATGCTAAACCTCATCAGCTTATATGGCAACTGCTTACATTTATTCTTTTATTCATTTCACCATGAAATTGTATGTTTCTATCTTCACTTTGTGACAAAGTTTCTGGGGGAGTATATGTATTCTAGTTTGTGTGCTGAATTTAAGCACAAAATCAGTAGCAATTTTAGGTGCTCAAGAGCATTAACCCTCCAGACTGAAAGCAGGGTAACATTAAGGGAAATCCGATTCTAGATAAGGAGTATATTACTATACATAAAGCAAACAAAAACGCAAATTTTTTAGGAATGAGTTAACAGTAAACGTCCAGGAGCTATAAGAAGAAAACTATAAAACACAGTTGAGGGATATTTGAGGAGTCTGGAATAAGTGGAGAAACATACCTACTAAGTAGAAAGATTAAATATGAACAATAATGTCAATTTTATATACATAAATACAAGACATTAACAAAACTTCTATCAAAATCCCAAGGGTTTTCTTTTTAAATTTAACTTGTTTAATGATTTTAAGGTTTAATTGGGAGATTAAAAGATTAGTCAAGAAAAGAAAGTATAGTCCTATTAAATCTAGATGTTCGATAAAACAATAGTATTACAACAAGGTATCTAGTACTACTATGGGAACGGACACATACCAACAGAAATGAAAATAAAGTCTAGAATATATCTAAGCATATATGGAAATATAGTACATGTCAAGCAAAGGTACTTGATTCCAAATAAGGAAGAGAAAGAGGGATTATTTGATAAATATTGTTTGGGCAACAAGCTAGGCATTTGGGGAAAATCATAATTGGACCCTACCTCATCTTATCAATAGAGTCGAGATGGATCAGAAGTTAAATGTAAAATGAAATTGTAAAAATACTGAAATAAAACAAGGGTAAATATTTTCTAACCCAAAATTCATACAAAATACGCTACTTTTTAAATTTGCTACAAAATATACCATCAACATCAAAAATAAATAGATCAAAAACAATCTTCATAATATATTGCAAAGTGTAAACAGTAAATAACCCGTATATATAAAGGTTCCTATATATCATTAAAAATAAGATAAATAGAATTTTTTATTTTTATTAAAGTTTATTTATTTATTTTTGAGAGAGAGAGAGACAGTGCCAGTGGGGGAAGGGTAGAGAGAGAATCCCAAGCAGGCTCCAGGCTGCCAACACAGAGCCTGATGCGGGGCTCAAACCTATGAAGCTGCGAGATCATGACCTGAGCTGAAACCAAGAGCTGGATGCTTAACCAACTGAGCCACCCAGGTGCCTCATTAGAACTTTTTTTAATGGACAGAAGAGAGATAGCAGAAATTCAGGGATGAAATGAAAATGATTAATAGCCATACAAAAAAAAATCACATATACTAATAAAATAAAAATTAAAAGAGCAAAAGATACATTTTACTTGTCTAATTGACAAATATTATAAATACTGATAAAATCTAGTATAGGCAAGGATGTGCTAAAACCATCACTCTCATTTATCTCTTTGTGAAAGTAAATTTGTAAAAAAGCGTAGTGAACAAATTGATAGTCTTAAAGTTGTTATCTGTAAGGTATGAAATTATAGGCAATTTTTACGACATGACAGTTTTCTAAAATACTTGAATTTTTCACTACACTATGCTGTGAGAAAAATTATGTGTTTTAAGAAAAAGAGCAAGAGAAAGTTTGTAAGACAGAAGAAATAATAAAGAAGAGACCATATATTTAGACACACATAAAATACACACTTACTGAAAAAAAGAAAAAGAAAAAGAAACTGTCTAGGAAGCAGATTACTTGGGAAAAAGAAACTACAACAAAATAAAAGAGACTTCAAAAAACCAAGTGGGGAACAGCTTTGAAATGATGGAAGGAAAAAGTCTAATGAAACTGAAAGCAAAAGAGGGGTCAAAGATTTCAAAAATGTGTGAGGTCCTTGGTAAATTCTTAAAGCAGAAGCAGGATTGGAGCTGTTGCCACATCCATAAATTCCTATGCAGTAAAGAGCAGGCTAGTGTTTGCCATGAAGGCTGCCTTTTTCAGACTGCAGGTTTCGTGCTGCTCTGTGAATTCAGACACCGCTGTAACTTGTGAAACCCCCTGGCAGTTAGTCGGTAATTTTAGAAGCAGATGGAGTAAGTAGTATATTTGCCTCTACTTTTCATTATTAAAATGCTCTCTACTCTGTATCCACAGCTGAAACCAAATCTACTGTTTTCTTATAAGATGTTATTTAATAGGATACAAGGATCATACATGTATTAGCTTGAAAGAAAATACACATTGTGCCTAATACTTTTATCACAAAAACTTCCTTCAAAAACCGTAAGTTTCTTTAGAAACTTTATAAACTAAGACATATTTGACTTTTATCTTTTTAAAACTGAATCCAAATAAATCTTAGCATAGAGATGGATGACAACAGTGTTAAATGGATGATGAAATAATACATTATAGCTTTAAAAATAGAACACCTGCACTCTGTGTCTTAGTCTGCTCGGGCCACCATGACAAAATAACAGACTGGTGTCCTAAATAACAGAAATTTACTTTTTCACAGTTCTGGAGGCTAGAAATCCAAAATCAAGGTGCCAGGATGGTCAGTTTCTGGTGAGAGCTTTCTGGCTTACAGAAATCTGTCCTTTAGCTGTGTCCACACAGGACACAGGGAAGAGAGTGTCCAGCCTCTCTGGTATCTTGTCTTCTAAGAACACTAACCCACTCATGAGAACCTCACCCTCATGAACTCACTGAAGCCCAATTATCTCCCAAAGGCTCCACCTATAAGTGCCATCACATGAGGGGTTAGGGCTTCAACGTACGAATCTGGGAGGGGGAGAGGAGAGGCGAAGACTGAATCTATAGCACTCCATAAGCCACACGTTTCAGTCAACCAATCAATCAACCAACATGTATTTTTTATGTGTCAGGCACTATTCTTGGAGCTGATAATGTAATGATTAAATATGAGGAAAATATCTCCCTCCAGGAACTTACATTCTGGGAGAAAGGAGGAACAGTCAAACAATAAATACATAAACAGTATTCTGCTAATTACTTTGAGGAAATTAAACCAGGAGTGAGAAAGGCGGGAAAGGAGGAACTACTTCAGCTAGAGAAGTCAGAAGAAAGCTATCTCGGGAAGTGGCCTGTCAGGTGAGAGGTGAAGCATGAAGATGAAGTAGTAATGAACAAGCTAAACCAATCATAAAATGCTCGGAAAGCATTTATTGTATACAATCATCTTTCCAAAGTTGTAGATTTAAGCCACTATATCTGTATTGTGAAAAGGTTTTAGACAGTAAATTCCTTGTGCATTCCCATCAAAATTACAGTATCTCCCCTCCTTCTGACAGAATATATAAAAGTACACACGCTTCTCAACAAGTAAAGAAGAAGGGACAGTAGAGCTATACAAAGCAACTCTTATCTATTAACACATAGCAAATATCCCTAAAGTCACCTCTTTCCACATTTAATGTTCCTGCCTGAGAAAAGTCCTAAACAAATAATCCATTGAACAAATAATAGAAAACACAGACCTTGGAAGCCACCTAAGCTACTCAAAAATTTCTCAGATTTTGAAGCTTTGGGCATGTCTTCTCCTTCAACATTCATTTCTGGTCTACTATGAGTCTGGGTAGCCTTTACTTCTTTATACTCAATTGTCTGGTTGAGAGACAAAAACTCCATGACTTACCTATCAAATAAAATACATAGATTTTAGATAAATTTGCTTCAAACCAGTCTTTCAATTTACTGTTGAGGCCTGTGGCTTTGTTCTAGAATGGTTGAGGTCAGAGTTTGACCTCAGATAAGTAAGGAAATACAGTAAATATATCCCTTGAGATTGTAAACTAGAGTATTCAAAAATAAAAGGTTTGCCTCACCACTGGATGAGAATGAGGCTTACCCACATTGTAAGTCCATGTTTTCCTATTTTTTGGCAATACCATTGTGTGTGCGCACACACACACACATAATCACTAAGCACTTCTCAAAAACATTAGTGGATACAAAAAAATCTGTGTGCAATCTAAGAATACTGTTTGGATGATTTACAATCTAGTAAAGAAGATAAAACATGCCCCAAAGTGATAAATATGCTTACAAACATCCTAACAACATATGGAATGACTATAAATAAATACTAAAATTATATTTTATCTAATTATATGCTAAAGAGACAATTTTAAAAGTTATTTAAATTTTTAACATAAATTAAAGACAGGGGCACCCGGGTGGCTCAGTCGGTTAAGCACCTGACTTTGGCTCAGATCATGATCTCACGGTTCATGAGTTCGACCCCCAATTCTGGCTCTGTGCTGACAGCTCAGAGCCCGAAGCCTACTTCAGATTCTGTGTCTCCCTCTCTCTCTGTTCCCCCCCATTCTCTCTCTCTCTCAAAAATAAAGATTAAAATTAAAAATAATAATAAAATAAAGACAAAATTCAATGTCACAGAATAAGTATCATCATGACAATTCTACAGCATTTCTAAAATGTGTCCATATAATTCCCTGCATTATCACAAATCTCAAGTCGACATGTACTAACAACTTTTAAAGGAATTATAGCTATGAAATTAGCATCTAGGCTTGAATCACTCACAATTAAAAATGACTAAAAATTTTAAAACCAAGTGAGTATACAGCGGTAATACATACTTGCTGAAGACATTTTATGCAGAATCATATTGAGAAGTTAGATAGGACTTAAATTTAAGATAGACTCTCAATCCATTTCTTGGTATTAAACTTTTTTTTCTGTTGGAAATCTCTTTAACGAGGCTAATTCATTTAAATTGAGGAACTATTTTTAAATTTAAAAACAGGAGAAAACACTTCATTTCATTACTGAAATAGTTGAAGTTTAGTTTAAACTGACTGAAACAGTTTACTTGTTTCATTGTTTTTAAATATTTTATATTTCTAACTAAACTACTTACAAATGCTAAATATGAAAAGTATTTGGAACACAAATTTTATGTACTGTATCAAATCAAAGATGTATATTTTATCATACTTTAAGATCTCCAAAATTAGGATGTATGGAAATACACACTTAATGTTGTCTGTTCTGTCCCCTCAAAATCTATTATTGGGTTGCCTGAGTGGCTCAGTCAGTTAAGCATGTGACTCTTGGTTTCCGCTCAGGTCATGATCTCACGGTTCATGGTTCAAGCCTCGCATTGGGCTCACTGACAGTGCAGAACCCGCTTGGGATTCATTCATTCTCTCTCCCTCTTTCTCTCTCTCCCTCCTTCCCTCGCTCCCTCCCTCTCTCTCAATAAACTTAAAAAAAATCTATTAATAAATTGATGGTGTGTCTTAAAAAAATCTATGTCAGCATAGATTTGAGGAAATACTGCAAACAAGTTAAATTTCTATTCTTGTGTGAGGGAGTGAAAACATTCCCACAATGGCCAATTAGCCTGTAGAATGGAAGATGGTATTCTTCCAATGACTTCAAAAGTTTTGGTAAATAAAAGAATAATTTGACTTCTGAACTATTAGAACAGGAATGAGAAAAATCACATACTGCCTTCAAATATGAATAAGCATGAAATTTCAAAAAACTACAGTTTTCAAAAATGCCCCCAAATCTTGGCATTTTGGGGGACTAAAAGTTCAATTTTCACATTAATTTCATACTACTACTGTAACAAATAATCCAATTTTAAAGTATACATTTTTTTACATTGGTTAGAAAAGTACTAAAGAAATTGTTTTTATTTCTTTTTAAAACTGTCTATTTTGATCATAAAACTGGGGGGAGCTTCTTAAAATGTTCATAATTTCGTCCCATTGTTTAAAATGTACCAAACAAGCTAACGTTTTTATAAACAAGAGATTAAGCTTTTTCATTTTGAAAAAAACATACAATTTTTATTTTCTAAAAATGATCCTCATTAAAAAGTTGCTAACCACCTAAGTTAGGGAAAGACTGCTAACTGCTAAATTAGAGACTAAAGATAGTGAATGAGGAGAAATAGTATAAAACAAAGTTTATTCTTAAGATAATTAATACTTTTTTGGAGGTGGGAGAGAATGACTTAAGGTCCTTATTAAGTATATCAATTATGATGTTGTAGTCTGTATCAACAGAGGCGGATAAAGGTACAAATACAAGTTACATGCGTAGAAAAACAAAGAATCAAATAAGTAGTAGCTCCATAGATACACTCAAAAATATCCTCTTCATGAAATTAATTGTTTTTAATGTTTACTTACTTATTTTGAGAGAGACAGAGAGTGTGAGCAGGGGAGGGGCAAGGAGAAAGGGAGACAGAATCCCAAGCAGGCTCCAAGCTGCCAGCGCAGAGCCTCACGTGGGGCTTGAACTCACAAACTGTGAGATCATGACCTGAGCCAAAATCAAGAATCCCACGCCTAACAGACTGGGGCCACCCAGGCACCCCTCAAATTAATTTTTGAAGTTATTATCTTTACTTAAAAAATGGAATGAAGCATGAGCAATTAAATGACTCTGAGGAAAATATAACTGACTTTCTATAAAACTGAAAACAAAAACAAAGCATAAAGCAGCAGCAGCATAAATGTATCCCAAGCATTTTTTTTTTTATTCTCTAGACATTGTCTTCATTTCAACAATTCTCACAGGCACCTACAAGTATCAAATAATAGTACACAAAAATAAAACATGGTATTTTCCCTCAAATTTTATCAAGTGTGATTGGGTCCTCCAACTCCCTGCAAACTACTGCTAATTCCATAAGAGGTAAGCATCCTCAGTAATAGCATGTATGTAACCCTTCCAGACAATTCCCTTCAAAAATAAACAACAGTGAGTGGATAGTGGATACATGGCAGTAGTGGTGGTACAGTTTTCAGATCTCTCAAAAGTCCCTCACAAAAACACAGGGCACCTATAGAAGTAGAATCAAAAACTCATATGAAAGACGAAAGCAACAGGCTATCAGACAGACATGGGAACTCCAAAAGAGCTAACAGATATTAACCAGAGAGGTCAGCAGGCCAATATAAGGAGAGCAGCTGAAACCGTAGGGCCTATATATTCCAATAGGGAGTAAGTATAAGTAGTCCTCAGTAAGTTATCAATGGCCTAGCAGACCCGGGGTCTAATAAACACTAAATAATTTCAGAAGAAAGCCCCAGACTGAGGAGAAATAGCTGAGAATAGAATCTAAACTGACCAGGCCAGTGACAATAAAGAGAGAAGAAAAAGAGAGTTTCAAGATAAAAGTAGAAGGGAACAGTCAGGGGCGCCTGAGTGGCTCAGTCGGTTAAGCGTCCGACTTCGACTCAGGTCATGATCTCATGGTTTGGGAGTCTGAGCCCAGCGTCGGGCTCTGGGCAGACAGCTCGGAGCCTGGAGCCTGCTTTGGATTCTGTGTCTCCTCTCTGTGCCCCTCCCCCACTTGTGCTCTGTCTCTCTCTATCAAAAATAAATAAATGTAAAAAAAATTTTTTTTAAAAAGGGAACAGTCAGAAAAATCTATAAATGTGGCAACAACTTTTTAATCTGTTAAAATTGTTAAAATCTGTTAAAAGCTATACAGAGAACTACATAATCATGAGGGCATAAAACATCTTCAACCACTCTTCTCTTTTAAAAGTTCAAGAAAACTAACGTTGTATAGAAACAAATAACAGAAAAGTATTAAAGTCAAACTCCATAGAACATTATGTATATAAAAGACGGAACCAAATGACAGCCTTACAGAAAACAGAAGCACAGCAAAAATATAAATTAAAAAAAGAAATTTAAAACTCCACACTTATATTTCAAAATGAACTAAAAGATATTAAGTGATAAACTAAGGAACAACATAAATCATAATACAGAAAGACTCAAATGATAGGAGAAATTTCAGGAAAGATTTATAATAGAATGAATCATTTCAGAAATCATGACTAAACTAAAAAGAACATAAGACCAAATAAGCTAAATTGAAAATGCCTTAAGAGAAATAAAATACAAGGGGAAACATGTTTTAGGTCAAAAAGAAATGAAGAAAGCAATGAAAAAGACTCAACACTAAAAGCTAACAGAAGACAAACACTATCCGACACATACAAGATAAGGGTCACCAGAGGGGAAAAAACATAAGAAATAAAACAAGGATTAAATTTATAATTTAATAAAAACTCCCTGAATTTTTTTTTTTAATTTTTTTTTTCAATGTGTATTTATTTTTGGGACAGAGAGAGACAGAGCATGAACGGGGGAGGGGCAGAGAGAGAGGGAGACACAGAATCGGAAACAGGCTCCAGGCTCTGAGCCATCAGCCCAGAGCCCGACGCGTGGCTCGAACTCACAGACCGAGAGATCGTGACCTGGCTGAAGTCGGACGCTTAACCGACTGCGCCACCCAGGCGCCCCAAAACTCCCTGAAATTTTAAAAAAGGAATTGAAACTATGTATATTACAAGGATACATTGTGAATCTAGGGAAATCAACCCAGACTGACTAATACTAGGCATATTCTAATAAAATTATTTGATTTTAAACAAAACAAATTAGAAATTTGTTTTTCTAAAGAAAATTAATAATAAAAAAATAGATTGAAATTAAGACTTTGACAGCAATACTTTATAATAGAAAAAATGGAATAATATATTCAGATAACTGTAAAAAGGAAAGTGAGTAAGAAATCTCTTAATGAGCCACTATGGAAGGGCCTGCAAGAAAAACTTTTTTAAATTTTTAATATTTATTTTGACGGGGATTGGGGAGAGGAGGAGAGAGAGAGAGAGAGAGAGAGAGAGAGAGAGAGAGAGAGAGAGAGAGAGACTGAGACCCAAGCGGGCTCTACACTGTCAGAGCAGAGCCTGAGGCAGGGCTCAATCTCAGGGACAGTGAGATCACGACCTGAATCGAAATCAAGAGTCAGAATCTCAGCCAACTGAGCCACCCAAATGCCCCCCTCCAAGAAATACTCTTAAATATGGAGGAAATTTTTTAAAACAAATAAAGTACATTTCTCAATCATCTCAAACAGTAAGGGTATTTATGCATTCATTCATTCATTTGTTCATTCATAGTTGGCTTCTGTATGCATTAGGAAAGATTCTAGAAGGATAAAGGAACCAACAGTGGTTCCCTACTGAGAAGAGGAAATAAGTGGATTGTTCAGGGGATGAGGAGTGAGCTCTTCAGTACAGGTATACCTTTTGTACTGCATGTGCTTTTGCTGTTTGAACCACCTGAACACACATCATTTAACTGGTGAGAGAGTTTTGGAGCACTTTCTAAAGCTTTTCCTAGAGATTCTAATGTGAGCCATGACTGAGGACTATGGCTTCAAAATTTAAAGGAAGTCAAATCAGTGATAAAATCAAGAAATCAGTGAAAACTACTGCATAAAGCAATATTTTTAAATTTATTACTTTGATCCAAAATCTTATTTTTAAGAAATGTATAACTGACACATTAAATATCTTCAAAATTATGCTTTTTTTATATGTGTAATTCTACCAGCTTGTCTTGAATAAATCTTAAAAATATATACACCTGTTGCTTCAATGCTTATTTTTTTAATACAGTTTGGCAAAAAAGTCTTCCCAGTTTACACGGGATTTGACAATTCATTTTGGAATAAGAAAGAAAATTCTTAGATGCATCTGCTATAATGACTCCCCCTTTATAGAGATTTTTTACTTTTTTTTTTTAGGTTTTCATCTTTAAAAAAATTTTTTAATGTATGTTTATTTTTGAGAGAGAGAGAGAGCATGCAAGCAAGGGAGAGGCAGAGAGAGAGGGAGACACAGAATCTGAAGCAGGTTCCAGGCTCCCAGCCATCAGCACAGAGCCCGATGCAGGGCTCAAACCCATGAACCTTGAGACCATGACCTGATCTGAAGTCTAAGGCTTAACTGACTGAGCCACCCAGGGTGCCCCTCCCTTTATAAAGATTTTAAAGGGGATGAGTTTCCTAACAACTGAAATGTATTCATTTCCCAATATCTCACCCAATCTAAAATACAGTATTAAAAATGGGGTGCCTGGGTGGCTTAGTCGGTTAAGTGTCCAACTTCAGCTCAGGTCATAATCCCGCAGTTCACAGGTTCAAGCCCCACACCAGGCTCTGAGCTGACAGCTCTGAGCCTGGAACCTACTTTGGATTTTGTGTCTCCTTCTGTCTTTGCCCCATCCCTGCTCACACTCTGTCTCTGTCTCTCTCTCTCTCTCTCTCAAAAATAAAAATATTTTTTCAATACAGTATTAAATGAAACGCACATGAGACCAACCAAAACATAAAATCTTTATTTTCCTTTCATTTTTTCCCTCTTCTTTAGAATGCTATTAATCATCCTTAAAGATCAATGAATGAATAGGATGTCTTCGAGAGAAGCTTAATCTGTATTTCCTTCAGCATACTCTACATCTTGGCAGGACTGCAGCTACATTTTGGGTTACCTGTGCAGAATTGGGTAATTCCTCGCATATTGGCTCCCCAAGCTACATGCTCAGAGGTATTAAGCCACTGCTCAAATCTACCCTCAGCCAAGTACCATAAAGCACAATTATCAAAATAGCTTCTGGCTAAGGGTCCAACCATCCAACATCTGACTAGTATTCACTTTTAAAAAGTATACAAAAACATTAAGAATAATATCTATTCATATTAATTAGTATAACCTGTGATATCAGCAACAGAATATAGGTAGAAACCTGAAGCAGTATAAATTCCATTCGTGAAATCAGCTTAAACACTATATAAAATGAAAACTGTATTTTCACATAATTGTTTTTGTTTTGTTTTCTTTTAATTAATTCCCAAACAGAATAATCAACATACTATAACCAGGAGGCATTTCAATAGGAAATGGCACTTGGAAGAATAGGCCCAGCCTCTAAAAAGTTTATCCAGAAAATGCCCAAAGTTAGCCATAGCTAACATTTCTGACAACTATAAGAGATGATAGTTTAATAACCAGCTGTGTCTGTTAATTCATTTTTTTTAAGGTGGCAGCATTATAAGATGTTGTGATCTGCTAAGATGCCCAATTTCTTCAGTGCTCCTCACACCTGCAGACTAACTTGCTATGGGAGTCAGAAAAAGAAGACAAAAGAAATTGGCATCCAAGTTGTACTAAGAGGAGTTCTCTATTCAAGTTTCATGAAAAGTCCTCTAAATAGCTCCCTTTGACACACGCAGCATGACTCACTTGTCTTCCTTGGGTGAGGCAGTGAGGCTACACACCCTGGACAGAACAGGAAAGGAGAGGTAGTGCACACCCCCATTGTACTGCACAGTTCACAGTATTCATTATTTCCTTCTGTAATGGGCACATTCACACCCCTCCACCTATCCTGGTAATTAGACCATATCACAAAAAACAACACTGCTAGAATTCTCTGTAATAGCTAATGTTTAAAAAAAAAAAAAAAAGTTCATTCAAGGTTTTTCAAACACTACATTTATTAATTACTCTTTATCTGGTAGACTAAAATCTTAAAGGCACACCCAACAATGGTCTAATTACAGGCAGATTTACTTACAAAACTGAAAATTTGAGCCCTATATTGAGATCACATGAAAATACCTGACTTGTTTATGGTGATGAATAGGTAGGAATTTTCTTTTATGTTTATTTTTCTGAATTGTCCACATTTTCCACAATAAACATACTATTCTTATAAAAACATAAGCATACCAACATTTTTAAAGAGAAAGGATTTTCAACTAATTTGATCCAGTCTTGTAGGTACTATCTCTTTGTATTCTGAAATATTTGGTCTTATTTAAGATACCATACAGAAATAGGCACCAATATATTAACTCTGTCATCACAGATAACAGAAAATTTTTTCTATTTCATTAAGTTCTACATTTATAAGATCTATATGTTATATATGTCTTAATATACAAAATATACGGATTGCCATATGCTACAGAGAATATATTGACTTTCAGATAGCGGAAGGATGCCTGCCACGCCATAATTCAAGCATGAAATTTAATATATATTCCCTATTTAAAAACTCACTTTTGCTGGAGCACCTGGGTGGCTCAGTCAGTTAAGCATTCGACTGTTGGTTTCAGTTCAGGTCATGATCTCACCATTCGTGATTTCAAGTCCTGCATTGGACTCCATGTTGACAATGTGAGGGCTGCTTGGGATTTTCTCTTTCTCTCTCTCTCTATGTCCCTTCCTTGCTTGTGCGCTCTCTCTTAAAATGAACAAACTTTAAAAAAAAACGTTAAAAACTCTTGCTAATGAATGGACTAACCAAGAAGTTAAAGAGGAAGTTAAAAAGTTCATGGAAACCAATGAAAATGATAACACCATAACCCATAACCTCTGGGATGCAGCAAAGGCGGTCATAAGAGGAAAGTATATAGTAATCCAGGCCTTCCTGAAGAAGGAAGAAAAGATCTCAGATACACAACCTAACCTTACGCCTTAAGGAACTGGAAAAAGAACAGCAAATAAAACCCAAAACCAACAGAACACAGGAAATAACAAAGATCAGAGAAGAAATTAATGCTTCTGAAGCCAAAAAAAAAAAAAAAAAAAAAACAGTAGAACGGATCAATGAAAACAGAAGCTGGTTCTTTGAAAGAATTAACAAAATTGATAAACCACTAGCCAGTTTGATCAAAAGAAAAAGGAAAGGACCCAAATACATAAAATAAAGAATGAAAAAGAAGAGATCACAACCAAAACAGCAGAAATAAAAACAATAATAAGAGAATATTATAAGCAATTAACGCCAATAAAATGGGCAATCTGGAAGAAATGGACAAATTCCTAGAAACATATACACTACCAAAACTGAAACAGGAAGAAATAGAAAATGTGAACACACCCATAACCAGTAAAGAAATCGAATTAGTAATCAAAAATCTCCCAAAAAAGAAGAGTCCAGGGCCAGATGGCTTTTCAGGGGAATTCTACCAAACATTTAAGGAAGAGTTAACACCTATTGTCTTGAAGGTGTTCCAAAAACTAGAAATGGAAGGAAAACTTCCAAACTTTTTATATGAGGCCAGCATACCTTGATTCCAAAACCAGACAGAGACCCCACTAAAAAAGGAGAACTATACACCAATTTCCCTGATGAACATGGATGCAAAAATCCTCAACAAGATATTAGCCAACTGGCTCCAACAATACATTAAAAAAATTATTCACCACAACCAAGTGGGATTTATACTTGGGATGCAGGACTGGTTCAATATCCTCAAAACAATTAACGTGATTCATCACATCAATAAAAGAAAGGACAAGAACCATATGATCCTCTCAATAGATGCAGAGAAAGCATTTGACAAAATACAGCATCCTTTCTTGATAAAAACCCTCAAGAAAGTAGGGATGGAAGGACCATACCTCGAGTTCATAAAAGCCATATATGAACGACCCAACGCTAATATCATCCTCAATGGAGAAAAACTGACAGCTTTCCCCTCAAGATCAGGGACACAACAGGGATATCCACTCTTGCCACTGTTATTCAACATAGTATTGGAAGTCTTAGCCTTTGCAATCAGACAACACAAGAAATAAAATGCATCCAAATCAGCCAGGAGGAGGTCAAACTTTCACTCTTCACAAATGACATGATCCTCTATATGGAAAACCCAAAAGATTCCACCAAAAAACTACTAGAATTGATTCATGAATTCAGCAAAGTTTCAGGATATAAAATCAATGCACAGAAATCGGTTGCATTCCTATACACCAACAATGAAACGACAGAAAGAGAAATCAAGGAATCGATCCCATTTACAGTTGCACCAAAAACCATAAAATACCTAGAAATAAAACTAACGAAAGAGGTGAAAAATCTATACACTGAAAACTATAGAAAGCTTATGAAAGAAATTGAAGTAAACATAAAAAATTGGAAAAAGATTCCAACCTCCTGAATAGGAAGAACAAATATTGTTAAAATGTCACTACTACCCAAAGCAATCTACATATTCCATGCAATCCCTATCAAAATAACACCAGCATTCTTCACAGAGCTAGAACAAATAATCCTAATGTTTGTATGGAACCAGAAAAGACCCCGAAGAGCCAAAGCAATCTTGAAAAAGAAAACCAAAGCAGGAGGCATCACAATCCCAGACTTCAAGCTCTGCTACAAAGCTATAATCATCAAGACAGCATGGTACTGGCACAAGAACAGACACTCAGATCAATGGAACAGAATAGAGAACCCAGAAATGGACCCACAAACATATGGCCAACTAATCTTTGACAAAGCAGGAAAGAATATCCAATGGAATAAAGACAGTCTCTTCAGCAAGCGGTGCTGGCAAAACCGGACAGTGACATGCAGAAGAATGAACCTGGACCACTTTCTCAAAGATAAACTCAAAATGGATGAAAGACCTCAATGTAAGACAAGAAGCCATCAAAATTCTCAAGGAGAAAGCAGGCAAAAACCTTTTTGATCTTGCCCGCAGCAACTTCTTACTCAACACGTCTCTGGAGGCAAGGGAAACAAAAGCAAAAATGAACTACTGGGACCTGATCAAAATAAAAAGCTTCTGCACAGCAAAGGAAGCAATCAGCAAAAGTCAAAGGCAACTGACAGAATGGGAGAAGATATTTGCAAATGACATATTAGATAAAGGGTTAGTATCCAAAATGTATAAAGAACTTATCCAACTCAACACCCAAAAAACAAATAATCCAGTGAAGAAATGGGCAAAAGACATGAATAGACACTTCTCCAAAGAAGACATCCAGATGGCCAACCGACACATGAAAAAATGCTCAACATCAATCATTATCAGGGAAATACAAATCAAAACCACAATGAGATATACCTCACATCTGTCAGAATGGCTAACATTAACAACTCAGGCAACAACAGGTGTTGGCGAGGATGCAGAGAAAGAGGATCTCTTTTGCATTGTTAGTAGGAATGCAAGCTGGTGCAGCCACTCTGGAAAACAGTATGGACATTCCTCAAAAAACTAAAACTAGAACTACCCTACGACCCAGCAATTGCACTACTAGGCATTTATCCACGGGATACAGGTGTGCTGTTCCAAAGGGACACATGCACCCCCATGTTTATAGCAGCACTATCAATAATAGCCAAAGTATGGAAAGAGCCCAAATGTCCATAGATGGATGAATGGATAAAGAAGATGTGGTATATATATACAATGGAGCATTACTCAGCAATCAAAAAGAATGAAATCTTGCCATTTGCAACTACATGGATGGAACTGGAGGGTATTATGCTAAGTGAAATTAGAGAAAGACAAAAATCATATGACTTCACTCATATGAGGACTTTAGGAGACAAAACAGATGAATGTAACAAAAATAAATTAAAAACTGTGAAGGGGACAAAACATAAGAGACCCTTAAATATGGAGAACAAACAGAGGGTTACTGGAGGGGTTGTGGGAAGGGGGTTGGGCTAAATGGGTAAGGGGCATTAAGGAATCTACTCCTGAAATCATTGTTGCACTATATGCTAACTAATTTGGATGTAAATTTTAAAAACTAAAAAATAAAATTAAAAAAAAAACACTCTTACTAGTATTTCATATATATATATATATATATATATATATATATATATATATATATATATATTTAACATACAATGGTGTCTTTTGATACAAATTTAATTATATCTCCTCCTATTCCTAAAAATTTATTAGACTGAACTAGCTTCCTATCAGTTGGAAAAAAAGGCTATATCCCCAGAAAGGAGGTCAGATAGTAAATACTAATAAATTCTTGATGAACCTTGTCTTTACAATACAATTGAAATATTTTTATCGAAAATACATTTCCAGAAAGTCTAACACATACAACTATACTTACACAAACTTCATAAGTATAAGGCAAATATAGAGACTTATGAATTATTTCCCAGTTTCCCAGTTTGACTTATCCATATATATTTTTTTACTTTAGAGAGAGAGAAAGAGAGAGAGCAGAAGAGAGGGGCAGAGGGAGAGAGAAAGAATCCTAAATAGGCTCCCCACTCAGCAGGGAGCCTGACCCAGGGCTCAACCCCACAACCCTGGGATTGTGACCTGAGCTGAAATCAAGAGTTGGATGTTCAACTGACTGAGCCACCCAGGCACCCCGAGTTATCCATATTTTTATTTGCCCTTCCTCTATTTACAATGACTCACTGATTATGTAAACTATTTCTTAAAAAAATGTACTAAAAATATCTGCTTTAATGTATTTTAAGACTGAAATTAATTTCCTACGATAGCTACAACAAAGAATATTTAAGTTCAGAATGTTCTTTTCTATACCAATTATAAAGACTTTTTAAATTATTTTTAAGTAATCTTTAGGCCCAACATGGGAATCAAACTCACAACCCAAGACCAAGAATCCCATGCTCTACCGACATAGCCAGCCAGGTGCCTCTTCTATTCCACTTACAAAGAGAAAATAATGCATTTCTCCCTATTTTTCTCAATAAGTACAGCTAAAACACCTAGACCTTATATTTAAAACAAATGTAGGATGATTCTAGATGATGGTAAGAAGAGAGATCTAGGGTCCTGGGGACAAAAAGGAATGATGCAGCAATAAGTTCTGGGAGTTTTCCTTCAGCCTCATACATCCCAAATTGGGTATCGGAATGGTCAGCAACCAGGAAATACCAATGGGCACAAACAAAAACCCCCAGAAAAGCGATACGTCTCTAGCCAAAGGACCACAATTAGGGCAACCCCGCAGAACAAAAAGCTTTTAGATAGTAAAAGCTTGATGACAGCGGAACCCCACGGAAAAAAACAAAATAGGACGCCAGTCCATCTCTGTGAGCAAAGGCCAAAGTGCTAAGTAAGCCCAGACTTCCACCTTAAGGAGCTACAGGGAGGTTTCCATCCCACCCCCCACCCCCTGAGGTGATAACAGAGAAGACCAAATTTACTTAGAGGCATTTTAAGGACTTGAATCTCCACCCAGACACAAGGAGGCTCTCTCCCCTTTTCTGTGTCAGAAAAAGGTGAGTGAGGAACCAGAACTTTTACAACCATTCAGAGGTAACAAGACCTCCCTGCTCCATGGTATCAGTACAAGCACATGGAGAGGAGTAACAAGGTATCTCTCTTCCTGCCAAGCAGGGTGGTGGTATCAGCCAAGCCTATGGGGGGCCTGAAATGCCACTGTTTCCCAGGAGTAGGGAGGTACCGCTCCTACCCAGGAGGTTAAAGGCAGTTAAGTAGGAAACCTGGAATCTCATCCTACACCTGAGATTAACAAAGTGGCGTCTACCTTTCCCCAAATGTTCAGTGTCAGGAGACCAATTAAAATGCATGATTTAATCAAGATCCGAGGTGTCATACAAAATGCCCAAAATGCATAAGATATAATTAAAAACCACTCATCACACCATGAATCAGGAAAACCTCAATTTGAATAAGAAAACACCGTGAACAGACAGCAATAAGCTGATACCAATGTTAAAATTATCTGACAAGGGTTTTAAAGCAACCATTACAAAAATGCTTAAACAAGTAATTATTAATATGACTGAAACGTAAGGAAAAAAGAAAGTTTCAGCAAAGAAGTAGAAGATGTAAAGAACCAAATCAGTATTTTATAACTGAAAAATACTAAACTAAATAAACAGCAAAAACTGACTCAAAACCAAAATGAAAGGGTCAGAAAAAAAATTAGTATACTGCAAGATAAAACAATAAAAACTATTCAACCTGAACAAAAGCAGACTGAAAACAAAATGTAGAGAACAACATGGAGCCGTAGACCTACAACCACCAAAAGCTTTGCTAAATAGCATGCTTATCTTTTACTTCAATTTGGCTATGAGACCACCTAATACATTTTTTTGTCACTTACCTAGCCAAGGTGATAAAATACTCCATAAGTCAATTTACCCTTTTATTCACATGGTATAAAAAGGAAAGAGACCCTTCTTGGTGCGGAACCAAAATCATCTGAAAAAAGTTTTCTTTGGAAGTACTGCTTCCTATAAAAGACAGATCTTTTTAAATTGAATGTGAGTTTTCAAGACTCAAGTTGTTACTCTTATCACTGTTAATGGTGAGAGCAAAATGACAACCACGAAAATACCACTTGGAATTTATACTGGTCTTTACGGTAAAAAGGTCAAAGTATATGTAGGTCTTCGATCGTATCTCAGGTGTGTTACTGTTCTCATAGATAGACTGAAAAACTTAAACTGAATTTGCAAAGGTATATGTCTCACTAAAGGGCCCAGAATGTCACTCAGTATAGGCAGAAAAAAACACAACATTCTTTTAGTATTCAGTACTACATCTTTCAATAAACACTAGAATTCCAAGTATGGGGCTGGTAAGTGTGGCTATACACAACATAATTAGCCCTTGGGGAGCAGGCGGCATTATATTAGTGAATTCATTCATTCATTCATTCATTCAAGAATATTAAGTGAGCTCACACTATATGCCAGGTATTGCTCTACGTACTGGGAAGGAAAGTTCCTAATCTCATAGATTACATTCTGATGGGAGAAAACAAAAAATAACCAAATCAAAACAAAGTAACAGGTGAATAAATGCTAAGAGGAAGAGGAAAAAAGCAAAGAAAGGTAACTAGGAAATGCTAAGCATTTACAGACGGTCTTATTTTCTATTGCATGGTCAAGGAAAACATCCACAAGAAAGTAGCATTTGAGCAGGTATTTGAAGGAAGCTAGGGTTCAGTGAGAATGTTAAAAGTATAATTTTCAAACAGTTAAAATGTGAATTGTATAAATATAAATTGAACATATGCCAAGAACTTACTTTCCTCATTTATTAATAAATGAATAATTTATGTTAAGATTGAGGGAATCAGATGTTAAGACTGGTTCAAAGAGCATTTGAAGGTATGTGTGTATATATATTTATCACATATATATCTCATATATATTCCATGTTTTCTATATATAGTCTATATTTCTATATTTTCTATATTTCTATCTATATGTTCCATATATACTTCTTATACAGAGAGAGACAGAGAAAACTTAAATAATGGTGTGTTAGACTAAGAGTGGTAGATTGAAGACAAAAACTCACCAATGTCCTACAGGGCAATAAAGAGTATTTTTGAAGTTATCTTTTCTAACAGATATTACTTACGTCTCTTCTGGAAAAAAAATTAACATGGAATGTCAACATATCTGAGACTTCCAATCAACAGTAAACAGTGAGTCAAATAAAGTACATTCTCTGATATAATCCTAAATCTATTAAACAATATCCCCGTAAGGCAGTGAAGGAACACAGCTCACCCTTTCCCTTATTTTCAAGTTTTGCTTTTTTTCTTTCTTTTAACAGATCTATGCAGACAGAAGAGCATTCCAGTCAGAGAGACTGTGAATGAATCACAAACCATTTCCCTCCGCTCACCACTCCAACAGCCAAGGAATGCCCTCTCCGACACAGACTCACACATTCACCTGGACCTTATTAAGAACTTTGGTGTAAGTAAATAGCTGGAAAAATTGGAGAAGCCAGAAGATTTATATTGGAAGGAGACTGAGAATTGAGGCTGGGACATGAATTGATTTACATTTTTAAAAACATTACCTGCTGAAATAAAAACTCATTAAGGAGAAGAGCAAGGGTACAGGCTAGAAGACCACTTAGGAGACCATTAAAATGATCTAGGCAAATAAACATCTAAATATATAGTTTGTCAAGGGTAAAAAGTGCTATTGAGAAAAACAAAACAGAATGGGAAGGTTGATAGGGATGTCAGTATTATCTGGAAAGGTCTTCTCTGATAAAGTAGTATTTGCACAGAGATCTGAATGATACAAGAAAGAAAACCATGCAGAGAATTGAGAGAAGAGTGTTCCAGACATAGGGATAAGCCACAATGATTGAGGAGAAAGAGGCAGGGAAAAGATGGGGAGGGAGGTATAAAAGAGAATGCATTGCCTTGCAAACCATTTTAAGGACTTACTTGGCTTTTAATTTGGGTGAGATGAGAAGCCATGAAGGTTTCAGAGCAGAGAAAACACATGATCAGCTTTAAGTATTAAACAGATCACATTGGCTGCAATGGGAAGAATGGTCTGTAAGTGGGCAATGACAGAAGCAAAAAGTTTAGTCAGAAGAGCCTTTAGTATTCCAAGGGAGAGATAAGGATGACTTAGAATAGTGACCCTAATGACAAACAGTCAAAACCTGGACATTTTGAAGGTAGAACTAATAAGTTTTGATAAAGGAACAGACATGGTTAGTAAATGTATCAGCCTTAGCAACTGCAAATACAGAGCTATCAATTATTGAGATGGGAAAGTGTAGAAGAAACAAGTTTATTAAGAAAATTTGGGGGGAAGAAGAGGAGACATTGATTACAATTTATGAAAAAGGTTAAATATCTCAGTTTGGAATTTACAGGATTCCAAATTCTTTCAATGTAATCACAGTAAGAAAAATCAGAATATCAGTTTCTTCTTTTTCCAGAAAATCAATTTCTAAGTTTCATCCATCAGAAACCATATCTTACACTAAACTGAGTCTCAACTAGCACTCAGGGCTTCTCACAGATTCATACTTTTCAAAATGGCATTTATCATCAATTTCATCCATTGTTGGCTAATTATTTTACATATTTAAGCAAGCATCTGACCCTTCATAAAGTATTTATTGAACACTTTTTGAAATTACACTACATACTTCAGCAAAAGACGCACATATTAAATTTTAAATTCACCGGGTTTACCTGAAGTTCTTTGTATCTATCTTGAAAAGAAATGGCCTCTTGCTCTTTTTCTTTAAGGAAATCTTTTTCTAAGACACTATGCTTTTCCATCAATGATTCCACATCCTAAAGAAAAATCCAAGCATAAATGTTATAATATTTTACAATGGCATACAATATATTCAGTGTTCTCAATGAACACAGCATAAAAAATTTGGTAAGGAAAGAACTCACACGAGTGTGGTTTAAAGTTCAACAATATTACAGGTTATATGCCCCCCTATCATTTCCAGACCAATATTAACATTAACATAACACCAAAATTATTTACACTAATAAATGAATAATAGCATCTAAACTAACTGTAATCAGCACAAACTATCTCTACATATACTTTCTATAAATTTGCAAAAGTCTTTTTATAGATATATTTGTAGGAAAAAGAAATGAGAACGTAAATAAATAATTCACTAAAATAGCTATGTATCTAAGTACTCTAGGCAAATATCCCATGATATGTAACTTCCCATAGGGACAAGTCAATGTTACACATCTTCTAATCATATAAGAAATACAACACTACCTGTTTTCAAAGTAAATAAAAATAAATCAGAAGAAAAACATTAGAGGAACAAAATCTAGTAGAGATGTTCATATCTTTAAAAGTACATATCTAAGATTAGCAATTGCTTATCAAAGACTTTTCTAAGTGATACACTCATAAAACTCACTTAAATCTACAGCCAAGGGAAGACAGCATCTTCTTCCCCTTATTAATTCTTTTTTTTTTTTATTATTTTTTAAAATTATTTCAGAGAGGGGAGGAGAGAGAGAGAGAATCTTAAGCAGGCTCCACATTCAGCACAGAGCCCAATGAGGGGTTCGATCCACAACCCTGAGATCATGACCAAAACTAAAATCAAGAGTTGTACACTCAACTAAGTGAGCCACCCAGGAGCGCCAACTCCTGAGTTCTTAATCAGACATTGGGACTATATCAAGTTTCAAGTCTTATACGATTCAAACATTTATTTTTTACGCAAATGTAAATATACCTTTTTAATCCTCTGTTTTTCTTCTTCAGAAACTTTGAGTTTAATCTCCAGACTTGAAATTTTCTGCTGAAGCTGTATGTTTGATACATTGGCTCCAAGATCCTCAGAATCATCCACCAGAGCAATTGTTCCATTACTTTTCTCATCATTTAAACCCAATGGAAAAAGTGAGATATCCAGATGAGTGTGTGTTGATTGCTGAATCTAAACCACATTAAAAAAAAAAAAAATACACAAGAGGGAAAGTTTACACTGTACCAATAATGAAAACATCCAAAGGGCACCAGAAACCACATTTGGAAATTAAGTTGTAGCAAAGGTTCTGAAATTATTTCACCCTTTAAGTAAATCAACAGAAGACCTCAAACTTACAACAACCTGATCTTTGTAGTTAAGAAATAAACTGTCTCTAAACTTTAGAGTCTAAAGCATTTATTATTTTGCAAGCAAAGCACTAAAAATTTAAAACGTTTTCTTATGAAGGCATACAATTAACCATAAACACATCTGACACTCACCAGTCCTTAAATTTATACACACATCCAGAATTTGTATATATTTTAAATTGTAAGTCAGAATTTGAAATTTATCAATAACTGCTACTTGATCATCACTCTCTAGTAAAAATAACAGGTGACTCAAGGTTGTGTACTTCACTTTTGAAATCTGGACTAACTGTAACGTCTAAAACAATGCCTGGATCAATAAATATGTGAATGAATAAACCCCATGACTACTGTCTACTCTAAAATTGAAATGAACATTCTAATATCTAAAAACACAGGGTTAGCTTCCCTGAACAGAGAAATATTTTTTTGTAATTATTGTTTTCTTCTGAAGTCCAAGATTTGAAATGCAAAGCTAAGCCAATTTTAACAAATGATATACTCAAAACTGTATTTTGGTAACTATAGCTACTTAAATACTTTGCAATTATGCCACAAAACATATTATTCAGTTTTTGGAATTCTAGATATTAGCCTCCAAGTCAAAATATCTACAAAAATATTTCTTTCAGAAAAATAAGTAAATAAAAAAAAAAATCAGAAAGGCCTCATTTAAACCAGCAAGCAATTTTTTAAGCGTGCAAACTTCTTGTACAAAATACACTTGTCTTTACCTGTGCTTTAGGAACAGTTTGACTGACAATGCTGTCATCTGTGTGTGTATTCTCTGGTGATGAAATGATGGGTTCCGAAGACAGGCAGCCAACTGAAGGAGAAGAGTGGTCATGGTCCAGTATAATCTCAGGAGAAGCTGGAGAAAGATGGACTCCAGATACTAGAGAATAAATAAATAAAGGATTGTCAAAGAGAAAGGAAAGAATAGGTTGAGAGGAAGAAAGAGAATAGAGGGAAGGAAAGGAGAAAGGATAAGGGAAGTAAAAGCAATGAGAGTGAAAATAAAGATTCCAGGACTATTCCTCAGGGACCATTCTCTGAAACCTAAAACTAGTATTTCTAAATTTAACATGACATTTCCATTTGAGACCTAGGCAATAAAACAATGTAATAGTGTCTTAGTGTTTACATAATAATACACTACCATAAGCAGTGCATTTCTGACTGAAAGTACTCAAATATATCACCCATCTACATTCAGTTAAGAAAAAGCACTAGTGTGCATACTAGTCACAGGCATTGGGCACTGAGAAGGTAACAGCGAGCAAGACAGATGCATTCATGCAGGCAATGGCCCTATGACCCAGTTGGCAAGTCAAATCAATTAAATATTTATTACAATAAACTGACCTCAAAGGAGGAATCATTACTTTAAAATAGCTGATCCAACTGCCTCTGTGTTAACTTCTAATAGGCAAAAGAATTTTCATATTAAAATCTATTTGAATTGCTTCTATAAAAAAGTAATGTTGAAATTAGTTTGACAACAAAACATTACTAGATTGTGATTAGGTTCAAATACAAAGGTCATGAAAGGAAAGCTACCTGCCAAGATGAAATAAGACAAAAATACTGATAAGGATAAAATACAAAAATTATATTACTTTATTTTCAAATGTTCTTCTAAAAATTCAAAAGTATTTGCATTATGTGTTTTCAAGTTTAAGAAGAGTAACTAAATGAATTGTAGCAGTAATCCATGTATACATTTTGACTTTCTAAATTATAAAGACCTTTATTCCACATTGGCATCAGTGGCAACGTCAGTGAAGTTCTACCATAAATTCTGGAAGGCAGCTCACAATGGAAATTGCATTTTTCTCTGAGGAAAGACATTTATAAGGTCATTAGGTATTTAAAAACAAAAGAATATATCAATTTCTGACTGGTACCCTATAGGATCATTCAATTATCTTATCTATGCTATTATTGTGTCATAATGCTGAATTTTTAAGATACTGTATAAGGGATTCTACCTGTCCCACACACATTTCACTATTTTAACTAAAATACAGAAAACCAGAATTTCAATTCATGCTTGTACTTGATACACCTTTTTCAGAAATTCTTTTTTCTAATCTTCACTATTCGGTATGCTAACAGATTTCCCTAAAATGTCAAAATAGTTTAGCTTCTAATTCTGAATTATAATTTGTAACAAAAAATATTACTAATGAGTTTTTAAAGGCATGAAAATAAGTACTATAGTACACTGAGAGGGAATACAGCCTTGTGATTAACAGCATAAACTCTAGAATCATATTGCCGTAGCAGGTGTAGAACAACTAGCAACTTTAACTTCCCTCAGTTTTCTTGTCTGTAAAACTGACAAAGAGGTGGTGATAAGGCTTAAATTGACTAAAGTATGTAAAACACTTAGCACTGTGCGGGTATTATTTTCATTACTACTTCAAAGATCATTAAAATTTGTCAGACAATTACATTTATTTCTGGGCATAAAGGGTATATGTGACTATGATCCTGGATTCAAGAAACTTTTTTTTTTTAAGGGGAGACTTAAGGAATTTGTCTTGTCTTTTTTTTTTTTTTTTTTTAGTTTATTTTGAGAAAGACAGAGAAAGCACCAGTTGGGGAGTGGAGAGGGATAGAGAGAGAGAGAGAGACAGACAGACAGACAGACAGACAGACTGAATCCCAAATAGGCTCCATGCTGCCAGCACAAAGCCCAACACAGGGCTCCAACTCACGAAACTGTGGGATCATGACCTGTCCCGAAATGAAGAGTTGGACTCTTAATCGACAGAGCCACCCAGGAGCCCCCTGGGTTCAAGAAACTCTCAAAATATCATTCTGATCTAATACTTGAACATTTTAAAATCTCTTTATGTCACTCATATTTACAGCCATAATCTAAGATGTCAAATTGTCCCAAGTTAAATTCTCACTCTGTAACATATGTTCAAGTATAACATATTAGGAAAAACATGAAGGAAAAGTGGGTAGAATAAAGGGAGGGAGAGGAGAAGGAAAAGAAAGGAAAGAGATACGTAAGGGGAAGAGGAAGGGAGAGGCTGACGGAGAAAAGTAGGAAGAGGGGCAGGGAGGAACCCTCAACCTTACACTTTCCCCTAGCTACCGCCACCCTATCACACTTTCCCTTTAGAACCAAACTTCTTGTCTCCAAATGATTTGCTCAATTTTTTTTTCTTCCTCCCCCAACCCTCATGACTCCACTGGATCCATCATTTAAGATAATAATTTTCCTTTCAGTTACTATTAAGTTAAATGAACACTTCTTACTTGATCTTTCCTTAGTTCTCCAGAGCACTTGCTATCATGATCCTCCCTGTTTCTGAACTTCCTCCCTTGGCACCTGCGATACCACCATCTCCTATATTTCCTCTGAACAGTTTGACTATTTTGTTCTTGTTTCCTTTTCAGGCTCTTTCTCCATTCAATCTTTTTTTTTTAATTTTTTTTTTATGTTTATTTTTGAGACAGAGAGAGACAGAGCATGAGTGGGGGAGAGGCAGAGAGAGAGGGAGACCTAGAATCCTTAGCAGGCTCCAGGCTCTGAGCTGTCAGCACAGCCCAACGCGGGGCTTGAACTCACAAACCATGAGATCATGACCTGAGCCGAAGTCGGTCGCTCAACTGACTGAGCCACCCAGGTGCTCCTCTCCATTCAATCTTAAGTTTCACTCTTCCCTACACCCTCTGATCTTCCCAATGTCCACATTATTATTACCACTTTCAAAACCTATTATTTAGATAATGACCTACAAGCTAATAATATCTAAATTCATATGTCTCAGCACACACCACCTATAGCCCTCCAGTCCCATATACTTACCCAACTACCAGACAGTTCCATTTAGCTGCTTAGTAGTATGTCACACTTACCCATCATCTTATAGAAACCTGCTTTGCTTCATGCTTTCCATCTTAATTAACAGCACCTCAAAGAACTACTTGCCCAAGCCAGAAATGATACCATTAAGTGCCAACCTCACTGCAGTCACACTGTGCTACTAACAGTTCTAATTATGCCATACTGTTCAATACCTCTGTGACCTCACAATATACTACCTAAGTAAAAGCCACAGCTGTGGAGTCAAAAATGGATTCAAATTTGGGGCCCCTGGGTGGCTCAGTCAGTGAGGCATCTAACACTTGGTTTCAACTCAGGTCATAATCTCATGGTTCATGAGTTCAATCTTCGCACTGGGCTCTACACTGACAGCACCAAACCTGCTTGGGATTCTCTCTCTCCCTCTCTCTCTGCCCCTACCCTACTCGTGTCCTCTCTCTCTCTCAAAATAAATAAACTTAAAAAAATAATAATAAATAAAAAATAAATGGAAATAACAAAATGGAATAAAAAAATAAATGGAATAAATAAAAAATAAATAAATTTAAACAGTAACAATTTACTCATTACACAGCCTTGGGCAAATTACCTAAACCCATCTAAGTCATAATTTCTTCATCTGAAAATGGGGAAATAATATGTAGCTCAAAACAAAGCTATACAGTTTAAATTAGACGATGTATATAAATCACTTCATTGTACCAGATAGGTACATGGTAAATATTCAGTATATGGCAGTTGTCATTGAAATTATCATTTTTCAACATTCAAAACAAGATTATCCAGGATTCTTTTCACCTGCTCCATTACCACCCAACCATAATACAATTTAAATATCCCACTATCAACATATGACAGAATTTCTAAGAAATAACTTTAATCAAAACATTATATATAATCTATGGAATACATTTAAAGCAATGATTAGGAAAAAATCTAAGTATTGAACACTTTAATAAATTAAAAAAATTTAACGAATTAAATGCCTAGCTCACAAACTAAAATAGAAGGAAAATTCAAAAAGCATAATAAAGAAAATAAAGATAATACAGATACTGAAGTAGACTAAGAAAGTAAATCTTATTAACAAAATCCCCGAATTTCTAAAAAGAAACAAACAAAATAATAGTTAACTTATTCAAAATAAAAGAGAGAGGGGTGTCTAGGTGGCTCAGTCGGTTAAGCGCTGGACTTCAGCTCAGGTCACGATCTCAGTTTGTGAGTTCGAGCCCCACATCAGGCTTGCTGCTATCAGCGCAGAGCCCACTTTGGATCCTCTGTCTCCCTCTCTCTCTGCCCCATCCCGCTCTCTCTTGCATGCTCTCTTTCTCTCAAAAATAAACATTAAAAAAAATTTTTAAAAATAAAAGGGGGAAGGTACAAATATACAAATTAAATGACAAGGGGAAATAATTAAAGCAGAAGAATTTTTTTAATACTAAAACTCCTCTGCAGGCTTCTAAGTAAATTAATTTGAAAACTTAAATAAAATGATCAATTCTCCACAAAAACGTAGCTTATAAAAGTTGTTCTGATTAGAGCTTGAAAAAAAAACCACTTAAAAATAGATCAACTTCTTTTGGAAAAAAAATAAAGCTATCAGGCAACAACCCCATTGATGAAGCACTTCAAGAAAATTTCTATCAAAAATTCAAAAAATGAATAATCCTAATGCTCTAAAATCGTTACTGAACGTTGAAAATAAAGGAAAATGTCATTAGCGTTATGTAACATTAATGTAACATTGAAAGCTAAGCTTGATACAGACAGTACAAAAAAAGAATAATTAGAGATTTTTAGAGTATCACTTACAATAAGGTAAAGTTATAAGTAAAATATTAGTAAAAAGAATCCAATACCATATCGAGAAAATGATATGCAATGAACAAGTTAGATTCATTCCAGTAATGCAAGGCTGGTTCACTATTAAGGAATTCATTAACAAAATACTCCATATTAACAGATTTGAAGATAAAAATGACATGATTATTGCCAAGACTCTGAAAATGCTTCTGATAAAACTGAATACCCGTATCTGTTAAAAACATTCAAGAAATTAGGAACTGATGAACACTTTCTTAAAATGATATAGACCTTAGTCCTAAAATCAGCATGTTAATTAATGGAAAAAAACCAAAGTTGTTTCCTAAATGAACAGGAACAAAACAAGGATGACTACTACCTCCACACCATGGAACATTCCTCTAAAGGGACAGGCCAGTGCAGACAAAAAAGACAAATTAAACATAAGTATAAAAATAGGAAAAGGAAGAAAACCATTTCATGTTCCTACTAACTAAAACAATACACACATTCAATAAAGTAGCAGGATATAAACTTAAACGAAATAGCAATTACCTGTAAAAACAATAACTATTTAGAGTATATAATGGTAAAGAATACTATCTTCCATAACAACAAAGAAGATAAAGTACTTAGTTACAAATTTAACATGAAATCTGAGGGAAATTTTAAAACACTTCTGAAAGACTCAAAGGTAGACCTGAAAAAAGGAAAAGACATCCTAGAACTGGATAGGGCAACTAAACATCACAAAGATGTCAATTCTCCCTTAGTTAATTAACAGTCCTAATATAATTCCAATAAAAGCATCAATAGGCTTTTTTATAAATGAGCTAGACAAATGGACATTAAAGGTCACATAGAAAAGTAAAAATGCAAAAATGGGCAGGAAAATACTAAACATGCAAAAGTGTAAGGAAGATACTACCCCCTCATTATAATATACCAAATTAAACTATACTAAAACATAGTACAGACCTTAAGACACACTGTATTTTAAATTATATTAACACATACAATAAACCCTTTATAAATAAAACAGTGTGTTGTTTTGGTGCAGCAATAAACAGACCAAAAGAATACACCAGAAAGTCCAGAAATAGACCCATGTATGTGTAAAACTTAGACACGTGATAAAAATGGCATTTCAAATCACTAAGGCAAAGATAGTGCAAGGACAACTGATTAGCCATTGGGAAGAGATAAAATTAGACTCATACTTCACACTATAGACAAAAAAGTAAACTCTAAGTTGATCAGAACTCCAAATACTTAAAAATTGAGACCATATAAATATTAAGAGAAATATGAGTGAGTTCCTCTTTACCTTGCATGTACTAATGGGCTTTTTAACTAGAACTTAATTCCAGATACAATAAAAGAAAAAATTAACAAATGTGACTAGAGAATAAATATATAAAAACTTTGTAGGTATCAAAACTTAACTTCAATAAAATTTTTAAAAGCTAATAAACAAAAAGATACATAATATGTATCACAGATAAGGAATAATATTCCTAATATATATTAAAAACACTTAAAACTTAAGAGGAAAAAAATTAGGAAAAAAACAGCCTATAGAATACTGGGCAAAAATGTGAACAGACAAGTCACCAAAAAGAAAATACACAAACAGTCCTTAAATACATGAAAAGACGCAGACGCATGCACCTACTCATTTGTCATAAAAGAAACACAGGGAAGAGAATAAAGCCAAAAGTAATGAGACTGCTGGGTGCGAGACAGGTGATATGAAGTGGAAAAACAGAAGAAAGGGATGGTGGAAATACCTTGTCTATCAGTGTGCTTTTTAATATGGTTCTGACTTTTGAAACCATGTTAATGTTTCACTAGTAAACATAGTAAAATAACACTAAAATCAACAAGCAGGGGAATAAAGGGATTGAATCCTAAAATAAAATACAAAGAGTAATAAATGAACTAAACCATATTTCAAATGAATAATCATATCACACCACAAAGTGTGGGAGGGGGAAGGGTGGAGGTCAAGAACTAACCCAAATTAATTTGGGACATGGTATTTTGACTATATGTCCTAGGCATAAGAACAAAAACAATGCTAAATATTGAGAAGAGGAAGAAAAAATAAGAGAACGAGAAGGAAGGAAGAAAAAGAATAAAAATAAAGCAAATATGGTAATATGTTAATATCTAAAGAATACTGATGAAGGATATACGGGAATCTTTTC
Source organism: Felis catus (assembly GCF_018350175.1). NCBI lineage: Eukaryota > Metazoa > Chordata > Mammalia > Carnivora > Felidae > Felis > Felis catus. The sequence continues at coordinate 61,509,201 of NC_058374.1, read as the reverse complement.
TTCACTTCTTACTGCTTTTCTGTAAGTCAAAATAAAAACAGGAAAGAACAAAAAGAGAAATTATACAATAGAAAATAAGAGATCTGAAGAATTGCTCGTAAGGGAAAAAACTACCTAGTCTAAACAAAAGTCTTGCCTGTGCAGAACTGCCAAATAAAGACTTGATATCATGGAAAACAAGTATCGCAATACCCCCCAGCAATACTCTTCATAATAGCAAATAAGTGAGAACAGCCAAAATACCTACTGACAGTTGAACAGCTAAGTCAGCTGTGGCATAATCATACATTAGAGTTTTTACATCAGTGAACATAAGGAAACTATAGGTATATGCAACAACACGGAAGAGTCTTAGAAACATAAATTTGGGTGGAAAATGTAAATCATAGGGAGTTTACACAGTATTGACCTATTTTTATAAGGCACATAAACAAACAAAACTCTTTAGAGATACACATACATATACAATAAACAATATATTTACAAAAGTAAGGAAAACATAACACAAAATTTAAGACAGCAGTTCCCTTTGGAGGAAGGCATAGGGAAAAGACAGAAGAGTACTAGAATTGGTAATATTCTAGTTCTTAAATTAAATGGCAGATTCATGAGTGTAATTTTCAAATATAACCCAGAAAAAAATAAGTACACATACCTAAAAATTTAATTCTGAAGACTTCTTGTTTCAGTGCCCTTCCTGGTTGCAGTACCCTCATGAGCTATGTTATCCCACTGATCAGAACTTGCTCTGGGTAAGTAAGATAGGAAGAAACTCTAATTCAAACTAAAGATAAATAGGGATGAATTAGTTCACTCAAATAAATTATGCTTTTCTGAAAAGATGTCAAGAATCAGCAACAGACTAATAAACACAAGATTTGAAGGCGCAAGCCTAAGTAGCATCCTGCTAATCACAATATTTATTCCAGAGACAAAAGAAGTTGAAACTCAAATGCCTAGAATTTACATATGCTTTCAACTTATGAGGTATTAGTGGAAGTTTTAGGCATTTGTTTAACTGAATAATATGAATGTGTACTGAATATGTCATAATCCACATCCTACTTTAAAAATAAAATGAGAAAACAAATGGGTAGTGCCATGGAAAGAGAACATATAAATGCATTACTCTCTAAGTGGAAACTAGATATGTTCAGTTAAGCCTCTAAGTTTTTCACTGTGCTATAATTCACACATTTTTCCTGCATTTTAGGTGACCATCCAATGACAGTAATTTACCCTTAAAAAAAGCCACATTGGGAAATACTGTCCATATACAGAGAGAGACCAAAATATTATTCAATAATAATGATGGGGGCACCTGGGTGGCTCAGTCGGTTAAGCATCCGACTTTGGCTTAGGTCATGATCTCATGGTTCGTGAGTTCAAGCCCCACATCAGGCCCTGAGGGCTCAGAGTCTCGGCCTGTTTCAAATTCTGTGTCTCCCTCTCTCTCTGCCCCTCCCCCGCTCACAATGCGTCTCACTCTCTTTCTCTCAAAAATAAACATTAAAAAAAATGTAATAATAATGATGGTACACATTTCACATGTCTGCTTAGAAAATTACAAATTCCAATATGTAAAATATAATTATCTTCTCACCTAGCCAAGAATATACAGCTGTTAAAGTTTCAAACTGCTACAGTATTCTTTGGTCTATTAAAAAGCTGACTGGTGTCAGTCTTCATGTTAAAAATCTTTATAAGATCAAGTATAACCAGCAGCAACATCATCTACATAAAAACTCGGCCAAATTTTTTTAAGAAGTGAAAATATACAAAATCTTGTTTCTTTGGGTATTTTGTTTGTTTGATTGCTTTTAAATCTTAAGCAAGAAAGAGTACAGACACAATTTGCTTCACTTCAAATGTGAAATCCTTGGTTTTCTAAGACAGAGAATACAAGGTCAGCATATACTCATTACAGCTATAAAGCTAATCAAAAGTGCAATGAATGGCACATCTTCATCTTTCACTTTGTAATAGTAATCAGCAAAGTCATCGGGCATATCATTTTTCATTAACAGACCTCTTCTAAAACACAAAAAAAAGCCCACTACGTCAGAACACCGCATAAGCAAAGGAAGACCAAGTTTCCAAATAGTATGCAATTTTTTTCCAGTAATTCCGCCTGTGGTCAACTCTGTTTTGTTTACATAAGCATAATAACTCTTGTAAAATCTAAACAAGAAACAGGTGTAAATGCTCTCATGCATTCTTAACTGTGCCCAAAGAAATCTGTTGATCTCCGCTAATGGTTAATAATTCACAAAGAAAACGTGAACAAAATGGTAATCGTTTTTACAACTTTTAACTTAAAAAATAATTTTGGACTTTTTCATTCAGACATTCTATTTTTTTAATTTTTTAAGTTTATTTATTTTTGAGAGAGAGAGAGAGAGAGAGAGAGAGAGAGAGCGCGATCACAAGCAGGGGCAGGGCAGAGAGAGAGGAACACCCTGAATCTGAAGCAGGCTCCAGGCTCTGAGCTGTCAGCACAGAGCCTGATGTGGGGTTTGAACTCACAGACCACAAGATCATGACCTGAGATGCAGTCGACCGTCCAACTGACTGAGCTACCTAGGCCAGGCACCCCCAGACATTCTTTCATCCAATCGAGGCTCCTCTCTTTCAGCACACTTTCACTTCATAGAGGCTGGTGATTACCTTACACAAACTGCTATCTCCCTGAAATCCTCTGATATCCTAATTTATTATCAGGTCTATGCATGAAACCATTCTTCGGGTTCAGAGCTCACTGCTGAGACTTTGAACTTCACTCATGTAAGGAAATCACTCAGTTACAGAAAACAAAAAATATGCAAAAACTGAGGACTATCTAAATATAATAATAATAATAATAATACGAAGGTTTGTTAGTAAATATAAAATAAGTGGATAGGTTTTTTTATTTTAAGTGGCAGAAAACAGTGTTTAGAAAAGTGTTACTTATATCCAAGAAGGTTCCCTTCAAGAAATGCCCCTTGATTTACTACTTAATGGATGTCAAGATATTACCTAGGATATCTAGATTAGAGACTTAAGGAGAAATATATAATAGCTTTTAAAAGGCTAAGACACAAGAACACAAGGAATAGATTCACTTTCTTAATAAAAGAGGGATTACAAAATTCATGAAATTTCTACCAATATAGTTATTTTTAACTACTCTCCAGAGTATTCTGTAAATACAGGCTCCACCTCTCCTTGCCTCTCTGAGAAATAATGGTGTGTTCCTAAAAGCAGTTTGGCAACACCATACACTACAAATTATAATGAGAAGTTTTTTGAATTATGCACATGACTAAAAAACTATGTTTCAATTCGTAAAAGAGACATACAGAAATAGAGTCCTCAAAATCCATCATAGAATGGTCAACACAAATTCATATCATATAATAAAGCTTTTTGAACAGGGAAATTAAAAAATAATCTACTTAAATCCCCACTATTTCTTCATTATCATAGTAGGAAGAAAATGCCATAGCAACCAAAAAAAAAAAAAAAAGAAACAAACTAATAAAATGCAGACAGTAGTATCTAATGACTCTAATAATTTTGAAAATTATAGGAGAAATATCTCAGAACCATAAATATATCTTTAAGCCAACTTACTATCTGAGATTTGTAATCTTTCAACTCTTGCTCACACAAAAGTGACCCAACATAGGCAAATTCTAAGCAATTTCCAAAGAGGAGGAAAAAACATGTATCACAACTTAAGTTAAAGCAGTATGTTAAAACTGATTTGTTGAGGCAGTTTTTGACTTCCCAGTCTGTGGAAGCTGGGTCCTTACGAACTTCTTGTAGAAACCAAAAGCAAAGGCAAGCAAAAATAAACAAGTGAGACTACATTAAACTAAAAGCTTCTGTACATTAAAAAAAACCATAAACAAAATGAGAGAGCAACCTACCGAATGGGAGAAGACATTTGTAAATCATATATCTGATAAGGGGTAATATCCAAAAATTATCAAGAATTCATACAACTCAACAGCAAAAAAACAAACAATCCCATTTTAAAATGGACAGAGAATCTAAATAGACATACATTTTTCCAAAGGAAATATACAGATGCCCAAAAGGTAGATGAAAGGTACTCAACATTACTAATCACATGGAAAATGCAAATGAAAACCACAGTGACACATCACCCCACACCTCGAAGGAACAGTAATACTAGAATGGCTATTACCAAAAAGACAAGAAATAAATACTGGCGAGATAAGTCATAGGAATGTCATGTACAGCATAGTGACTAAAGTTAATAATACTGAATTGCATATTTGAAAGTTGCTAACAGATCTTAAAAAATATTCATACGTAAAAAAAAGTAAGTAATCACATGTGAACGTTAACTAGAAGTATTGTAGTGATCATTTTGCAATATTCAGGCGTACCTCATTTTATTGAGTTCGCGTTATTCCATTTTGCTGATACTACATTTTTTACAAGTTTAAGGTTCATGGCCACACTGCATCAAGCAGGTCTATCAATGACATTTTTCCAACAGCATTTCCTCACTGCATGTCTCTATGATACATTCTGGTAATTCTCAAAACGTTTAAACTTTGTCATTATTATATTTGTTATGATGATCTGTGGTCACTGATCTTAATGTTAACTACTGTAATTGTTTTGGAGCACCACAAACCATGCCCATATAAGACAGCAAAGTTAATCAATAAACGTTGTCTGTTCTGCTTCACCAACCAGCCATTTCCTCATCCTTTTCCCTCTCCCCAGGCCTCCCTATTCCCTGAGACACAACAATACTGAAATCAGACTAATTAATAACCTCACAATGGCCTCTAAGCGTTCAAGTGAAAGGAACGGTTGTACATCTCTCACCTTAAATAGAAAGCTAAAAATGATTAAGCCTAGTTAGGAAAGCATGTCAAAAGCTGAGACAGGCTGAAAGCTAGGACTCTTGTACCAAATGATTAACCAATTTGTAAATGCAAAGGAAAATTTTCTTGACGGAAATTGTTACACCAGCAAACACACAAATGATAAGAAAGCAAAACATCCTTGTTGCCGAAATGGAAAAAGTTTTAGTGGTCTGGAAAGAAGATCAAACCAATCATAACATTCCCTTAAGCCAAGGCCTAATCCAGAGCAAGGCCCTAACTATTCAATTCTATGAAGGATGAGAGAAGCTGCAGAAGAAAAGTATGAAGCTAGCAGAGGTCGGTTCATGAGGTTTCAGAAAAGGAGCCATCTCTGTAAAATAAAAATGCAAGGTAAAGCAGCAAGTGCTGATGTAGAAGCTGCAACAAATTATCCAGAAGACTTGCTAAGATAATTAATCAAGGTGGTTACATCAAACAACAGATTTTCATTGTACACGCAACAGCATCTACTCCTCTATTTTAAGAGGATGCCATCTAGGACTTTCATGGCTAGAGAGAAGTCCATGCCAGGCTTCAAAGCTTCAAAGGACAGGCTGATTCTCTTTGTTAGTGGCTAATCCAACTGGTAACTTTAAGTTAAAACCAATGCCCAGTTAGCATTCCAAAAACCCTAGGGCCTTAAGAATTATGCTAAATCTACTCTCCTATATTCTATCAGTGGAACAACAAAGCTTGGATGACAGCACATCTGTTTACAACATGGTTTACTAAATATTTAGAACCCCCTGTTAAGACCTATGCTCAGAAAAAAAGATTCATTTCAAAATATTACTGCTAACTGACAATGTACCTATTCACCCAAGAGCTCTGATAGACGTGTAAATTGAGATTCATGCTGTATTCATGCCTGCCAACAACATCCATTCTGCAGCCCATGGATCAAGGAATAATTCTGACTTGCAAGTCTTATTATTTTAAGAAATACATTGCATAAGGCTACAGCTGCTATAAGCAGTGGTTCCTCTGATGGATCTGGGCAAAGTTAATTGAAAACCTTCTGGAAATGATTCACCATTCTAGTTGTCATTAACAATACTTGTAATTCATGGACAGAGATCAAAATATCAATATGAACAGGAGTTTGGGAGAAATGGATTCTAACCTTCATGGATGACTGAGGGGTTAAATATTTCAGTGGAGGAAGTAATTGCAGGTGTGGTGGAAATAGCAAGAGAGCTAGAATTAGAAGTGGAGCCTGAAGATGTGACTGCATTTGTGCAATCTCATGACAAAACTGTAACAGATGAGGAGTTGTTTCTTACTGATGAGCACAGAAAGTGTTGTTTTTTTTTTTTTTTAACATTTATTTATTTTTGAGACAGAGAGAGACAGAGCATGAACGGGGAAGGGGCAGAGAGAGAGGGAGACACAGAATCTGAAGCAGGCTCCAGGCTCTGAGCCATCAGTCCAGAGCCCGACGTGGGGCTCGAACTCCTGGACAGTGAGATCGTGACCTGAGCTGAAGTCGGTCGCTCAACCGACTGAGCCACCCAGGCGCCCCAGAAAGTGTTTTTTTTGAGATGGAATTTACTCCTGGTGAAATGCTGGGTAGGTTGTTGAAATGATAAGAAGGATTTAACACATTACATCAATTTAGCTGACAAAGCTGTGGAAGGGTTTGAGAGGACTGACTCTAATTCTGAAAAAAGTTCTGTGGGTAAAATGCTAACAAATGGAATCATATGCTACAAAGAATTCGTTCATGAAATGACGAGTCAATAGATGTAGCAAACTTTTTTATTATCTTAAGAAATTGCCACAGCCATCCCAACCTGCAGCAAATACCACCCTGATCAATCATCAGCCATGAACACTGAGGCAAAACCTTCCCTACCAGCAAAAAGGTTACATATGGCTAGCTGAAAGCTCACATGATAGTTAGCATTTTTTAGCAATAAAGATTTTTCAATTGGGGCACCCGAGTGGCTCAGTTGGTTAAGCATCCTACTCCTGATTTCAGCTCAGGTCATGATCTCACGGTTAGTGAGACTGAGCCCCGCATGAAAGTTGGGGGGAGGCTGTCAGCTTCAAGCCTGCTTGGGGCTCTCTCTCCTTCTCTGTCCCTCCCTTGCTCCTGCACACATTCTCACACTCTCTCAAGCTAAATAAATAAACATTAAAAAAAGATTTTTAATTAAAGTATGTATTTTTAAAGACATAAGGTTATTGCACACTTAACAGAGATAAAGTATAATATAAACATAAGTTTTATATGCACTGGGAAACCAAAAAAATCATTTGACTCTCATTATTGCAATATTCACTTTATTGTGGTGGTATGGAACTGAACCTACAATATCTTCAAAGTATACTTGTATACAAATATCAAAGTATTATGTTGTACACCTGAAATGAATATAATATGTCAATTATACATATACATACATAATTTTTTTAACTCATTACAACATCATGAGGTAGTTAAGGGAAAAAAGTGCTTGTGCTCTTTTTGTGACTCCTTTATTACCTATTCACTTATTCAAACTACAATTGCAGAGTTACCATTACTATCAAGACAATGAAAGATCTGCAACCTTTTACTTTGGAAAATTTACCCCAAGAATATCTCATCAGTATTGAAATAATGAAAATAAATAAATAAATCCTTATCTAAAGTACTAACTGGTTAGATATTATGGAAAGGCCTCCCATTGTTTGCAGAGTTAATATCACTGTTGGAACATCCCAAATATCAAATAATTAAAATAAAATACTAATGTGTTACACATAATTGGTGTTTAATAAACCAATTTTACTCTTGAGAATTTATTTAGATATTTCTTGGAAATATTTTACATATTAAATATTTTAAATATAACATAAAAGGGTAATTGTCCCAACACAGGGTAAAATTTGACTCAGAGATATAAAGGGAATACACAGGAAAGATTTTATTCTATTCAACAACGAGGGAACCAAGGAAATGTTATAATCAGTCAAAGGAAAATCCAAAATAGCACAAATTCATGATGATTAAGGAATATTGAAATGAATAGCAATGGACATGAATTTTTTTTCCCCAAATGAGAGAAGGAAGTCGATCAAAACTTTACTAGACATCACAGAATTTACATGTCTATCAATTACATATAACTTACAGAAAACTATAAAATGTAAAATAGCTCAAAGTCGGTAAACAGAGATAGAATCAGATAACCCTGAGACCTCTGCTCAGTGTTAACAATGCATAGTTTTCATTTGAAAAGTTTTTTCTTTATGACCAAAAAGAATAGCTCAAATTTCAGTTAAGCCAAGTGAAATAAAGGGGAGAGAACTACCTCTGACTGAGTACATAGTTTGCACCAGGCATTGTAAGAAATATTGTGTGCCAACCAATTCGATCCTTACCAAAACTACAATTTTATAAATGAAGAACTTAAGATTCAAAGTTTATTATGTCCAAGATCTCACAGCTAGATCAGAATACACGTCTGTTTGACTCCAAAGCTCACACCCTTCTTTCCACAATGATTAAAAAAAAATTACGGGGCACCTGGGTGGCTCAGTTGATTGGGCATTCGACTTCAGCTCAGGTCATGATCTCACCGTTTGTGAGTTCAAGCCCCGCGTCGGGCTCTGTGTTAACAGCTCAGAGCCTGGAGCCTGCTTCGGATTCTGTGTCTCCCTCTCTCTGTGCCCCTGCCCCACTCACACTCTGTCTCTCTCTCTCTCTCAAAAATAAAGATTAAAAAAATTTTTTTAATTAAAATCATGTAGATCTTTGCCATTTGTGTATGTATGTGCGTGCATGCAAGTGTATGTGTGTGTGCGCACATTTAGGATGTAAACAATGAGAAATACAAGACAAGGAATCAAAATATAGACCACCTAATAGTAAAAGCATAAAGTTAGAAAAAAAAGAGAGATAAACACTTAAGTATTTAATAAAACTAATGTTCTCAATGAAATGTATATTTAAATGATAACAACAACAGAAGTTACTGTTCTGTTATTCAAAGTCTAAAAAGAAAAACATGCCTGAATAGCACATATGCAGTAATTTATAAATGTCAATTAAAAGAATAAAGTAAAACCAGCAGTTCTCAAATTCTTAACCATATCCTATTCCCAACAGAAAACAAAATAATGGAAAACAAAACTACTTTAAAGTTCACATCCACCCTTCCAGTTACTCAAATGGTAAAGGAAATGTAGTTATAGTATGGGAATATTAGCAAAATGCAAGTCACAATTACTTCTTCTTTCCTCTCTTTCGTTAAGCCTTCAATGTAAAGCTTGCCACAATTTCTATTCTCTTTAAGCTGTGGAGATATTTTCAATTCTATGTGTACTTTTTTTCTTCAATTGCAGATTTCTTCTCTTATTCTCTGAAAAGAACTACTATTCTCACAATTTTCTTCCTATATGCCCATGATATTCGTGCTTTAAATCTTTTTATAATGTATATTAATACTTTTGACTTAATCACTATGTACCTTAAAATTAAAATATTTTTCTTTTGTTACCTAAATCATAAAATAGAAATATAAACAAACTTCATTGCAACATACTGACAAGTAACAGTAGATCACAAAAAGAAATTCTTACTTGTCAGAAGCTAACTCAGCCTCCTAAAGTGAAATAAATAGTCTCATAATAACTTCAGAGTTTTCAAAGAATGAGCATCATTGTATACAAATAAAACTGTTCACGGGGCGCCTGGGTGGCTCAGTGGGTTAAGCATCTCATTTCAGCTTAGGTCATGATCTTGCAGTTCATGGGTTCAAGCCCGTGTCAGACTGTGCTGACAGCTTGGGGCCTGGAGCCTGCTTCGGATTCTGTGTCTCCCTCTCTCTCTGCCCCTGCCCTGCTGACGCTCTGTCTCTCTCTGTCTCTCAAAAAAAAAAAAAAAAAAAAAAACATTAAAAAAAAGTTTTAAAAACAAATGAAACTGTTCACTTTAGAGTTTTGCAGTATTTTGCCCACATTTAAGTCTGAAGCATCTATACTACCCAATAGAGTGCTATATTTAAGAATTCCCATCAAAGTTAGCCAGCATCTAATAATGACTGTGTATATAAAACATGTATATAGCTTTTATAAACGTTATAGTCCTAACAGTTTTCAACAACAGCAGACCAGCCTTCTCTAAAGCAAAATTTGGGCCTACTACATTATCATAAACTTCTTAACTCTGCTGGATGTCTTTATATCCCGTTTCCAACAAGTTTAAAGCAACAGCAGCTATTAGACACCTAAACTCTCAGCTTTTCCTCCAAGAAATTGTATATGCTCAAATGCAGAAGAAATGTTATTTTAAGATCTATTGTCATTATATTCATTAAAATTAATGAAACATAAACTGAAGTAAACTGAAAACGGTTTACATCTCAAAATAAAAATAAACAAGAGGCAAATGCCTTCACCTAAGGAATGTCTGTCACAGAGTCCAATTAAGTACCAAAGTTACGCTTGTTGATAAGCATAGAAGACTTAAGCAAAAAAGTGAAAATTTAAAAAAAAATTTTTTTAATGTTTATTTATTTTTTAGAGAGAGACAGAGAGAGACACTGTGACTGGGGGAGGGTCAGAGAGAGGGAGAACAGAATCCGAAGCAGGCTCCAGGCTCTGATCTGTCAGCACAGAGCCCGACATGAGGCTCGAACCCACAAACCGTGAGATCGTGACCTGAGCCAAAGTCAGACGCCCAACCAACTGAGCCACCCAGGCACCCCCCAAAAATGAAAATTTTAGTAAGAAATACAAATGCTAAAAAAACATATACTTACAAACTCATGGAATTGGTGCAAAGCCTTATGAATTGTTCATTTAAGGGATATATCAGTCTAAGGTTTAGAATATTCAGTATTCAACTCACCAAAAGTAGTGATAGTTAACTGTAATATGGTCTTCCATCTAAAATTAACAAAAAATAAAACACAATTGTCTAACACTGACTTGATGAAAGCTTAATTTATGGTTTATGAAGGGTATAGTTTAGAAAAAGAAAAACTCTGGGGCACCTGGGTGGCTCAGTCAGTTAAATATCTGACTCTTGATTTTGGCTCAGGTCATGATCTCACAGTTCATGAGATTGAGCCGTTATAGGCTCTGTGCTGACAGCATGGGGCCTGCTTGGGATTCTCTCTCCCTCTCTCTCTCTGTCCCTTCCCCATGTGTGCGCACATGTGCACATCCTCTCTAAACAAACAAACAAACAAACATTTTAAAAAATTATGACAATCAAATAATATAATGACTGGGGAATTGCTTTAAAAACTAAAGTTATCAAGAAGAATCATCACATAGGTGATCAAATCATATAGGTATGCAAAGTTTCCTAAATAAAAGAGAACCGTTCCAAAGGCAAAAAGAGTGAAATATAAAATATTAATTTATCCAATATATTTAAATAAAAAATACAAGCAACCAGATAGAAGAATGGTTGATCAGCTACACAAACTTAAATAAAAGGAAAGATATATAGACAAATACTGGCAGAGTTCATCCAAGTATTATCCAGGGGAAAGGACACTTAAGCCAACATTTTAAGTTATTCCAGTCCTCTTGGCAAATCCACTTCTATAATGTGAAAGAAACATGCTCTCACCATAAGTCATTAAATTCAATTTATTTATTCTAATTCCATGTTCACCACACACCTTCTGATCACAATCTGGTTACCATTTGTTCTGTCTATAGGTAGAGAATGGAATATTCCATCATCTGGCAGAGAAATTTCTCATTGTAAATTAATAAACTGGCATTCTGGTTCTATATTTAAGCCTAATATGCTTCATCTATCTCTGAAAAATGAATCTGCTCTCAATATACTGACAAATATACAACCTAATATACAAATATATGTATTTATATATATATACTCAGCAAGAACCAGTTCCCAACTTAGAACAGAGGCAAATTTAATGAAAAAAGATGTGCCCATCTCTGAGGATTCTTTCAAGAAAGTGTGCCAAAATTCACATGTTGATACAACATCCTAGTACCTGTAACCAAGACAGCATATATAAGAAATTTTACATTTTACAGTTAATGAGAACTAAAAAAATTCAAGTGACTTGCCTAAATTATCCTGCTAAACAGTAACAGAATAAGATTATAATGGACCTTTCCTGATTCCTAATAGCAGTTCTTTCCCTACCTCCATAAGATAATACCATTTGGGTGAACATTCCATGAAACTTTTCAAGTTTATGAAAACAGTTATATTTCAGAGATTAAAAATTTTGCTTCATTAGAGGCTATTTACAGGAAGAAACAGTATTTGCTATTTCACAGGGAGTAGTATGAAGTCCAGGCAAAAGAAAGGAAGAAAAGAAAAGAAAAGAAAAGAAAAGAAAAGAAAAGAAAAGAAAAGAAAAGAAAAGAAAAGAAAAGAAAAGAAAACAGAGAAGAGAAAAAAACAAATAAACATATCATTTCAGAATAAACCTACTTTTATTTAATCCTCATTGTTGACCATGCATAAAAGTGTGCTTTTGTCCCATATTACACAATTCAAAAAAACTAAGTAAAGCTTGGCCATATTTGTGGAGATGGAGAAAGACTGACTGATAATTGCTATTTCTATAGATAGACATTAAGTACAAAAAGGTATAATCACAAAGAGTAAAAACAGGGAATGTTAGAAGAGTGCAGAAAACCTAATTTGCATCAGGCATCCTCAAAAGCTATCATGAGTGTGGTATAATTTTAACAAGAAAGCAAAGCTTATTAGTATTCCACATATAACAGCAAATATGTGCCTAGAAAATACCCTAGAATTTTGAGAGAAATACCTGTCTCAGAAATAAATTTTCTACCACCAAAACAAAACAAAACAAAACAAAACCCTTTAGGGCACTTCTATTAGTCACTTTAATTGTTAGTAGAGATGATCCTATGTATTAAAGGATTAGGTATGTTGAGAATAGACTGTTGTGGGCAAGGGCAGAAGATCTGTTTAGTATGCTTTTTCAGTAAAACACTCAAGAGATAATGGTGACCCAAACCAGGATGATAAGTGTGGAAGTTCTAAAAATTGACAAAATACTGTATATATTTTGAAAGAATAGGCAACAAGATTCCCTGATTATTCAGATGTAGCGCAGAAGAGGAAAAAGAAGAATCAAGGATGACTCCAGCATTTTGATTAAGTGAATGAAAGGATGCAGTTTTCAACAATTAAAATGGAAAAGCCTGCTGCTGGAAAAAAAGGCAGAAAAGGAGGAGTTCAGATCTGGACTTTGTAATGCCCACATGAGGGTCTTTTAGTTCCACCTAGACACTTGGACTCTTAAAACTATCCTGGACCATAAAGGGGCATCAGACTCATTTGTAATACATAGGACAGAAACATAGCATCCAAGCAACATCAAAAGTTTCTTTCACAAGAAAAGTTCCAGCAGCAATAAAAAGGCTTAGCCTCTGCCTTCAACCCAAGTCCCAGCTCATGTGCAAGTAGACAAGGTCCTCATAGGCAAGGGTGAAGCCCATTTTGGCTTGGAAGTCAGCCACAAGCTCCATAAGAGTGAGAATCTCTTGAAACAACCTAATGGGCATTGCTATGAGGGTCTCAAAACAGACATGTTTAGTTACAAAAATTAACATACTCAGGAAAGTCCGAAACTATGCCTTCCAGCCAAGTGCATACAGCTCATTCACAGAGCCCCTAGACAAGACATAACTTATTTATTAGGGTCATTTTTTATCCTGTTGCCCAGTAACAAGGATGGCATTCCACTTCATCATGTTCCCAGGGGGCAGAGAACCAGAAGGTGTAACTCAAAAGTTGTATCTTTAGAGAAGGACATGTTAATTTAGAACGTCTAAGAGACATCCAAGTGAAAACAGTGGGCAACCTATAAGATTATATGAATCTAAAGAGACTAGAGACTTAAATCTATTAACAATAGTAATCTTGGAAAGAAACAAACAATTGAAACAATAACATGCAGCTTGACTATTTGTAAAAGAGATTATTCAAATGTGCCTCTAAAGTGTTCCCCCTGCCAGGATACAACAAAAAGAGCTTATTTCACCCTAGAAAGACATATCGTTGCCAATATATAAACATTAATTTTCATGAAACAATGTGCCATGTATATTTTAAAGTTAAAAATCTAAAGCAAAAATGGCAATAAAATAAAGATGAGGGGCTACTGGGTGTTTCAGTCAGTTGAGTGTCTGACTTTGGCTCAGGTCATCATCTCACCGCTTGTAAATTCGAGCCCCAAATCGGGCTCGTTGCTTTCAGCCTGTCAGCACACAGCTCGCTTCAGATCCTCCGTCCCCCTCTATCTGCCCCTTACCTGCTTGCACTCTCCCCCAAAATAAAAACTTTTAAAAATAAAAAGTAAAAAATAAAAAAATAAAGATGATATTTTGTAACTAAAATGGAGTTTTAGAGTTATAAGCAATTCAGAATAATCTTGTAAGATTAGCAAAATTATCAATGATTCTACAACTTGCATTCTTTCATATATTTCAGCTTCTATGACGAATAGCATCACTACTCCAGAATGCTCCTTACATCATATTATTTAGACTTATTTTGGAATAGAAAAACTGTTTGGTATCAACAGGATGATGAAAACCATTAAGGGTAAGAAAAACTTACCAACCTAATGGTGGCATGCAAGCTTTATTCTTTGTAAATATTTTGAATATAGTTATTTTTCATTGTTTTAGTTGTCTCTTACTTGTGCTACATATACATTTTTACCTTTAAATTATATTACGAAGCCTCCTGCTACCTCTTAACATTTATCTTTCAATTAAAAGATTTACAACTCCTTTCTATACATACAGATTATCTCATTTTTGACATTAAATTCAGGATCCTATGGTAGAAGTCAAACTAAAGTATGTCCTTTCAGCAGCATTAGACAGCAGTTTTGAGAAACTTACAAAACTGCAATAACAGAAATAAGATTAACAGATTAGGTTAAAATAGTTTCTTTAATTACAACTTTAGCTACTTCCTAAACAATACCCTGACTGAAAGCTACTTTCTAATGGCAGAACTAAGGGGAAATTAAATGATTATCATAAAATTTACAATAGATACACAGACATACACAAAAGAAAGTAAGAATAATGTGATTGTCTTCTGATGCGTCAACTTGGATGGACTACAGTCACCAGTTTTTCAATGCATCACTAATCCAGGTGTTGCTGTGAAGGTATTTTGTATGATTAAAGCCTATAATCCATTGGCTTTCAGTAAGGGAGATCATACTAGATAATATGCGTGGACCTGATTCAATTATTGAAAGGCCTCAAAAGCAGAGCTGAGGTTTTTTTACTTGAGGAAATTCCACTTTGGGCTGCAGCTTCAAACTGTGCCTAACAGTTTGAACTTGCCCTTCCTGATGGCCTACCCAATGGATTTCAGACTTGCCTAGCAGTCCCCACAATCGTGTAAAATTATCTTTCAATACTTGCAATGTATCTCTCGATATGTATCTACTACTGATTCTGCTTCTCTGAGTAAACCATGTATGATACAAATACCATGTCCACACAATATATAATACTCAAATATTCCCACAAGTACTTAATGGATAAAAACCTTCCTGGGGCACTGAGTGGCTCAATCAGTTAGGCATCTGAGTCTTGACTTCAGGTCAGGTCATGATCTCAAAAGTTTTGTGAGCTCAAGCTTGGCTGCACGCTGACAGCACGGCACCTGCTTGGGATTCTCTCTCTCTCCTCTCTCTCTCTCTCTCTCTCTCTCTGCCCCTCCCCCTGCCTCTCCCCTTGCTTGCACACATTCTCTTTCATTCTCTCTCTCTGCCTCTGTCTCTAAATGAATGAATGAATGAATGAATGAATAAATAAATAAATAAATATTTTTTTAAAGTCTTCCAATTTATTTGAACCAAACAGACCACTGCCAGCAAACATCCCAATACTTTAAACCTTTCTTGGACAAGGTAATGAATAAATGAAAAAAGACAACACAGACAGAAAAATGGATAGTACAAATCTCCCAGATTAAATAGAAAGCCATATTGCATAGAATATCTTGTTTTGTGACTCTTCAATCATTAATTGGCAATTGTTTTTAATAGAAAGATGCTCATAAAGAAGTAGGAGTCATTAACCTATTTATATGTTCTCCTAATCCAACATCCCAACCATAATTGTTACAGACATCTGGATTACAAAAAGAATTCTGGGGGCGCCTGGGTGGCTCAGTTGGTTGAGCATCCGACTTCGGCCCAGGTCACGATCTCACGGTCTGTGAGTTCGAGCCCCACGTCGGGCTCTGTGCTGACAGCTCAGAGCCTGGAGCCTGCTTCAGATTCTGTGTCTCCCTCTCTCTCTGACCCTCCCCCATTCATGCTCTGTCTCTCTCTCTCTCAAAAATAAATAGGGGCGCCTGGGTGGCGCAGTCGGTTAAGCGTCCGACTTCAGCCAGGTCACGATCTCACGGTCCGTGAGTTCGAGCCCCGCATCAGGCTCTGGGCTGATGGCTCGGAGCCTGGAGCCTGCTTCAGATTCTGTGTCTCCCTCTCTCTCTGCCCCTCCCCCGCTCATTCTCTCTCTCTCTCTCTCTCTCTCTCTCTCTCTCTCTCTCTCTCTCTGTCTCTCTAACATAAACATTAAAATTTTTTTTAAAAAAATAAAAAATTCTGTATTATCTATTACCCATACAACATAAATGACATCTAGAATAAGACAGAATAGCTCTCTCCCCGGTATCTCACCGCTGCGTCAGTGCAGTTAGGCATCAGCAAATTAATGAGAGGAGAGAGGAGGCCCCTGCTCTTGGGCACCCGTAGAATAAGACAGAATATAATTACCTTATACACAAAATGTTTTTATAACCAGTTTCTGGATGTGAAAGTAGTGTTTCAGCATAGATTAAATCGTAAAACACACAGCAGGTAGGTAATTTCAAACAAGAAATGTGTACAAGGAAAAAGTTAAGGACCTACTAGAAATAGTTGAGAGAGCAGAAGAATGGGTAACTAATATGAAAAATTATTTAAAATGTTTTCACACATAAGACCTAAAAAAAAAAAAGAATGCTTTCTGAACTCTCTAAAATTCTTTCTGTCCCTAATATTACATTAAACTTTATAAGATCCAGGGGCGCCTGGGTGGCGCAGTCGGTTAAGCGTCCGACTTCAGCCAGGTCACGATCTCGCAGTCCGTGAGTTCGAGCCCCGCGTCAGGCTCTGGGCTGATGGCTCAGAGCCTGGAGCCTGTTTCCGATTCTGTGTCTCCCTCTCTCTCTGCCCCTCCCCCGTTCATGCTCTGTCTCTCTCTCTGTCCCAAAAATAAATAAACGTTGAAAAAAAAAAAAAAAAACTTTATAAGATCCTCCAGTATTATAAAAATAAGAGCAAGACTCTTACTTAAATAGGCCAAATCCTAGAAAAAAGAGTCACATACTTTCTGTTCTGTACACTGATTTTTTTTTTTTAATTTAAATCCAAGTTAGTTAACAAATAGTGTAATAATGGTTTCAGGAATAGAATTTGTGATTTATCACTTATATATAGCACCCAGTACTCATCCCAACAAGTGCCCTCCTTAATGCCCATCACCCATTTAGCTCATTGCCCACCCACCTCCCCTCCGGTAACCCTCAGTTTGTTCTCTGTATTTAAAAGTCTCTAATGGTTTGCCTCCCTCTCTGTTTTTACCTTACTTTTCCTTCCCTTCCCCTATGTTCATCTGTTTTGTTTCTTAAATTACACATATCAGTGAAATCATATGGTATTGTCTTTGTCTGACTTATTTCACTTAGCATAATACATTCTAGTTCCATCCACATTGTTGCAAACAGCAAAGATTTCATTCTTGTTGATCACCCAGTAATATTCCATTATCTATCTATCTACCTATCTCTCTACACTACATCTGTCAATGGACAGTTGGGCTCTTCCCATACTTTGGCTATTGTTGATAGTGCTGCTATAAACATTGGCGTTCATGTTCCCCTAAGAGTCAGCATTTTTGTACCATTTGGATAAATACCTAGTAGTGCAATTGCTGGGTGGTAGGGTAGTTCTATTTTTAATTTTTTGAGGAACCTCCATGCTGTTCCCCAGAGTGGCTGTACCAGTTTGCATCCCTACCAAGAGTGCAAAAGCGTTCCCCTTTCTCCGCATCCTCACCAACATCGGTTGTTTCCTGAATTGTTAATTTTAGCCATTCTGACTTTAAAGGTGACAATGTGCTCATATCATAATGTTTTCTGAGACAATGTTTTTTTTTTTAATTAAATATATTTGGAGATTTACTGTCTTGAAAGCACTTATTTTCCTCTGTTTATATTCCTGAACAACCCTGATATAGCAGGTAGATAAAAATAGGCTCTTTACAAAGATATGATGTAACATATTTTAGGCTAAGCCTAATTTTTTAGACTAACAGGAATGATTTAATACTACATTTTACGTATATAATATATATTTAGATAAAAGAGTGCCCCAGAGTGCAAGTATCATACCATGTGCTGGCACAGGGAGTGTTCACCTTCTTTAAGTAACAGATAATTCTGAGAGTCTAAAAGGAGCTATGAACTTTCCTCTCCAGAAAGGTCCATACACTCATACACACAGAATTTTGTATATAATTTGATGAGTTTCATACGTACCATATTTAGAAGGTTTCTAAAAAGAAGATAAAAAGATAAGACAGTTTGCCACCCTAAGGATCACATTGTAGTGAAGATACATGTAAACAAATTATAATAATAGAAGATGTAGAAGATTAAGTCTAAGTGCAAAGAAGAAAAAGATTATCTTTATCTTTATAAGAAAGTCTTCACAAAGGATGTGATCCCTAGATGGACTTAAAATAGGACATGTAGCTTGTGAGATAAAGGAAAAGCAAGAGAAAGGGGAAAATACTTAAATAACACCATCTCAGGCATACTCATTTAATATTTAATAGTATATACTATCACGTTTAATCATATATATATATATATGTGATTAGATATCTACATATATATCAATGTAGAGATATACAATGTAGATTATATAATATACATGTATATATGCATATGTGTATTCACACTTAATCTTGAGAATACTTCTTCTTAACAGGTATTATGACCATTTTACAGACAAGAAAACAGGTACTGGAAAGGCTAATTAACTTGGCCAAGATCACAGAGCTCTTAATGGTGAAGCTGGGATTCATAGCCAAGTCTGTATAATTCTTACTGGTACTTTCTAGGCAAAGAGAAGAGCATATGAACAATGGGTCAACTACACTCAAAAAAAAAAAAAAGGTATGGAAACATGAAACCACAGAATATGTTTAAGGGAACGGCAACATAACTGAAAAGTAAAAAGCCCAAAAGAAATATGGTGATTACAGAGGCCCTAGTCAACTAGTTGTAAGAAATTAAAAGAGAGAGAGAGACTTAGAAATAACCGTTTTCTGGCTGGTACACCTGACTGAATGCTGACTTTATTAAGTGAGAAAAGAAATATTAGAAGAGTGTAGGTGTAAAGCAGTAAAAAGGAGGATAAGATTTAGATATGTTGACTTTAAGGTACCTAAGAGAAACAGCCAGATAGAAAGAGCCAGAGAGCAGCTGAAAATTTAAGTCTGAAGCTCTGAAGAAGGGCAAGAGTAAAAGCACAAACCTAAATACCCTCAATTAAAAGATTTCATCAGTGAAAAAATACGAGAAGCAAGGACAGAACCCTAGAAAACAACTTTTAAGAGGAAGGGAGAAAGAAGATGATAATGAAGTGAAGAATCCAAAAGCAAGGATTACAGATGTAGAAAAAAAAAAAAAAGGGGTATGCGCTGGCATAACCACCAACCTAAAAAAGACGAACTAACAGAATACAATGCCATAGATAAAACAAAACAGTAATTAATAGAAAAGAAAGGTTATTTCCTCTGGCAGAAATTGAAGGGGTTAAAGAAGTTCAGTGGAGAAAGAGACATGTAAACCAAGCCTTGAAAGAAAGGTGTGACTTGAACATGTAGTGGAGAATATTCCAGCTCGAGAACAAAACAAGAAAAAACAGAGCTAGGGACACACTAGAAAGACCTGCTGGGAAAGGCAAGTAATTTCAGTTTTACTGGACCACTGGTATGTCAAGGGTAATAGTGATGACAAGTCAACATAGTTAGGCCATTAGCGGATAAGAGTGGATTTGGAAAATGAGACAAAAGAGCTTAGGGGTTTTGAACTCCTCTATATAAAGACTATTCTGGAAACCATGTACAGTATGAATTAGGAGAAAAGGAATCAGTTAAGATAATATTTGCAATAATTCATGTGAGATGTTCTATAAATCTGAACTAGTTTGACAGAAGTGAAAACGAAGAAGAGGAAGCTGATGCACTAAGCAAAAGAATGAGACCAAGAGTACTGACCAACATACTTGTATTCAGCTTCCCCTAGAGCGAAACAACTGGAATAACCAAAGCCAATGTCATTTCAAGACAAAGCATTTGGTATACCAAAAATGATTAACTAACCCAATTTAAAAAATCTCACTTAATTGGCATATAGTATCTATAGAACTCATGATGAATATTAGAAATTCCCCTTTATCATAATAAGGCATTTATATATCTCTAAAATGTGAATTACTTTTAAAAAGATGAGTTTGGGGGCACCTGGGTGGTTCAGTTGGTTAAACATCCGACTCTTAGTTTCAGCTCAGGTCATGATCTCATGGTCCTAAGATCGAGCCCTGCAGTAAGCTCCATGCTGGACATGGAGCCTGCTTAGGTCTCTCTCTCTCCCTCTACCCCTCCCCAGTTCGATCGCGCTCTGTCTCAAAAAAATTTAAAGGGGCACCTGGGTGGCTCAGTCTGTTAAGCATCCAACTTTGGCTCAGGTGATCTCACAGTCTGTGAGTTTGAGCCCCACATTGGGCTCTGTGCTAACAGCTCAGAGCCTGGAGCCTCCTTCAGATTCTGTGTCTCCCTCTCCCTCTGCCCCTTTGCTGCTCACGCTCTGTCTCTCTCTCTCTCAAAAATAAACATTAAAAAAATTATAATTAAAAAATATAAAATAAGCAAAAACATGAGTTTGTACTTTATTCTGATAAAAACATGTTTTAATATAAGGCCTTTTCACTTCCAAAACATTTATTAATTTTTATGTTCACCTTAGTCGGTTTTACACAGAAATGTTTATGTTTTTTAACAAACCCATAAATACATCAGTATAAGCTATGGGCTAATGAAATACAGCTTCAATTAGCCTTTAGGAAAACTAACAACAAATCATTGAAACTTAATTTCCCATAAATCTTAGCAGGTAAGTAAAGTGTAATTCTAAAATTAAAAATTGAAATCAAAAAGCTGAAATTTCTTGGGGCGCCTGGCTGGCTCAGTCGGTTAGGTGTCTGACTTTGGCTCAAGTCATGATCTCATAGTTCATGGGTTCAAGCCCTATGTCAGGCTCTGTGCTGACAGCTCAGAGCCTGGAGCTTGCTTTGGATTCTGTGTCTCCCTCTCTCTCTGCCCTTCCCCCCCCGCCCCCCCGCCTTGTGATCTATCTCTCTCTGCCTCTCAAAAATGAATAAACATTAAAATAAATTTTAACTGAAATTTCTCTAAATTATATATGTAATAGCTATATATTAACCCATAAAATATACTTACATAAATTTCAACAAACACAGAAAAGTTTACAATATGGATCCTGTCACATTAGATTTTTTTTGGGAGTCTACAAAGAAGTCTTAATATTTGCAATAAACAAAACAATGAAGAGCTTTTACAACTAAATCAAACCAGTTAAACATCTATACTTCCAGACATACAAAAACACTGTGCTTCTATGAAAACTTTAAAATTCAGTTTCCCCAAGAAACTGAGAGACTAATCCAGACTCAAAAACCTAAGACTGACTCAGCACTCTGAATAAGGCAAAAATTACAACTTATCTGTCAAACCCAGCTGTTTACCACTTCATGGGCTACACCCAGAACTATACACTTGTACAATAGAAACATAAAAATGTGAACTACTTTCCAGAAGTAAACAATTCATGTAATTCATATCCTTCCCATCAAGAGAAAAAAGACAACTAATTATTTTTATTATAAACGTGAAGTATGATTGTCTATTTAGTTCACTTTAACTGTAAAAGAGCCTAGGAAATAAATATACTTCTTTGGTTTACACCCAATGAATCCAAAATGATATCAGGTTTACTCTAAACACTATCATGACCAACAATGCCTTTTCTTTCTAAAGAAATGTAAATCAAAACTTGTAAGAATTATATATATAATATATATGTAATATTCAATTAGTGTAAAGATACCAATATTCTTAAAGATAATCAAGGGATATAAATTTATAATTTACATATTTCATGGATATAAGGAAAAAAAGACTTTTTTTAAGTTTATTTATTTATTTTGAGAGAGACAGAGAGAGTGTGAGCAGAGGAGGGGCAGAGAGAGAGAGAGAGAGAGAGAGAGAGAGAGAGAATCTCAAGCTGACTCCACACTCTCAAACCAGAGGCTGACACAGGGCTCGAACCCAGGAAACTATGAGATCATGACCTGAACCAAAATCAAGAGTTTGATGCTCAGCCAAGCCACCCAGGCACCCCAAAAAGACTTTTTTTAAAAAATGTTTATTCATTTTTTAGAGAGAGAGAGCCCACGTGAGCTGGGGAGGAGCAGAGAGAGGAGTCAGAGAATCTGAAGCAAGACCTGCGCTGACAGCAGAGAGCCCAAGGTGGGGCTCAAACTCCCAAACCATGAGATCATGACCTGAGCCAAGGTCAGATGCTCAACCAACTCAGCCACCCAGGTGCTACAGAAAAAAAAGACTTTTAATATAAGCACATTTGACATCATCATATTTAATTAAGCCATAGCAAATAAATTAGTGATGGTATAAGACTCTGAAATAAACTAAAATACACAATGTATTGGCAGTAGACATATACTAATTATCAGAATCTAGCAAACAAGAGTCTATAAGCTTAATTTTTCATGTCAGTATTTTTTTTTACCTTAAATGAAATTAAAGAAAACCAGTCACCAAAGAAGTAGGTTCTATAGGTAAAGAGTTTTTTTAATTTAAAAATAAAAATCCTAGGACTATGAGAGACTACATACCTGGCTAACCCATCCATAGAAAGCAATTAGAAGTATAGAGTAATATTTTTTAAATATCAACTTAACCGTGGATCTTGCAAAATAGAAACACTCAGGCAAAAATTACGTAACTATTAATTTAGTAATTAAGTAAATTATGTAACAAAAAGATATAAGCAATTTTTTGCCTTGAAGACATTTGTCAAGCTTGTAAAACTTAGCTTTGTTTTTCAAGACCTTAAAGACACAGTGGACAAAAGTAAAAGTTCAGGACCCCACTCAAGGGACCTCCCCCACAAATTTGGGACCTCAAAGGACTATATTCTCCTGGTAAGAGTGAACTAAAAATAATATAGCCATCCTAGAATGCAAGAAAGAAAGTAGCCTGTATCTAATAATGCAATGAATCAGGGAAAGGAGAGGACAGAAGATGGAGGGAGATGGAGGGAGAGGGAGGGGGAGGAGGAGACAAGATCAAAAAGGAAAAACCAGAAAGGAAAAGGGGAAGGAAAGAAGGGAAGAAGAGAAGGAGAGGAAGAAGAGAGTGGGAGAGAAAAAGAGAAAGAAAAAGAAATTATAAGCTCATGTATAGGTTTCACATCAGCTTAGACAATGATGAAGAAAGAATTAGTGCAATGAAAGATATATGTGTAATTGCTCAGACTGTAGCATATCAGAATGTGAAGAAGAGGTTAACAGACATGGAGATAGGGTAAAAGAAGAAAACTGCCATTTATCTAATTTTAGAGTTCCAAAAGAAGAGGGGAGAGAGAATGAAGCAAAACAAATATTTGAAGAGATAATGGCTGAGAGTTTCCTAGAAATGATATAATTTCCATAAGTGATTTGTAAGGCTTCTTGAATCTATAGATCACAGGGCTTCTTGAATCCACAGATTCAACTCAATACATTCAAAAAGCCCAACACAACCTAAGCAAGGCAAATAAAACATATCCCTACCTGCTATACCACAGCCAACCTACAGAACACCAATTACAAAAGAGTAAATCATAAAGGTAGCCATGAAGAAAATACCGATTAACTTCAAAGAAGCAAAACTTAATGGACCCAATTAATTTCTCAAAAAAAAAAACTATGGAAATCAGAAGACAGAGGGGTAATAATCATATTGTGCAGGGGGAAAAGAATGACTGTCAATCTAGAACTATCTAGGTGAAACTAACCAATAAGAACAAGCACAAGCATTTCCAAGCAAGTATATACTGAGAGTTCGCCAGTGTCCCCCCTGTGGAAAATTCTCAAGTTCAAAGATGAACTTTAAGCAGAAGGAAAGTGACTTGTGATGCAGAGTCTAAGTTGCAAGGAGAAATAAAGAAAAAAATGGTAAATATGCAGCTATATCTAATATACTTTGAATAAACAATAATAATAGTAACAATGCCTTGTAGAGTTAAATATATATTATATATTGATATATATGCAGATTCTGGGGAATAGATATGTAAAAAATACTTGCCAACAATAGCATAATTACCAAAGAGAAAATTATTGAAGTTCAGATTCCACAGTCCTTATGTTTTTCAAGAGGAGGATAAAGACACTAATTTGCTTCAGGCTTTAGAAAGTTAAGAATGCTTGTTAAAATTTCTAGGGAAACCACCAAAAGAAGCAAAGCAGAGTACATAATTTCCAAACTGATTGAGCAGGAGAAAAAGGGAATAGGAAAATCAATTCAAAAAAGCTAAAAAAGAAAATGAAGAAACATAAAATGGCCTTACACATAGAAAGCCAAAACTATAACGGTAGAAAAAAGAACTACATATGTACATCAGTAATTACATTAAAATATACGTGGACAAATATTCCAATTCAAAAACTAGGACTGTCAGACTGGGTAAACAAAATCTAGCTTTAAGCTCTTTATGAATAACATATATAAAAAAACACAAGAATGCAATGTTGAAAACCAGAAGAATAGAAAAAGAAATACCAGTCGAATTTTAATCAAAATAAAGCTGTTATGTTTATAATCAAACAAAGTAGATTTGAGGGACAAAAAAGAAACCCAGAGATATATAAAAAGATTGCTACATAATGATAAAAGCTCAATACACCAGAAAGATACTGAAAATATGAATGCACCTAGTAACATAATCTTGAGACAAAGCACAAAGTTACGCAACTTCAAAAAGTTTATAAAATCCACCATCATAAGAGATTATAATACTTGTATAATTTAATTTTTATATAAAATATGTGCATTCTTCAACTGTCAAATCTAGTATCTAGACAGGTCTAGTGCTGCAAGGCTTCCCAAGTATTCATGTACATTAAGCATCACCTGGGGATCTTACTAAAATGCAGATTCTGGAATGGCAGGTGAAGAGCAGAGCCTGAGCCTGTGTTTTTAATAAGCTCCCAGGGGATGTCAATGCTGCTCATCCTCAGACAGCACTGTGTTCCAGAGAAAGTCTCATAAATTATAAATAATTTTTATTAAACTACTTTCTCTAGCCATAAGGCAATCAAGTTAAGAAATAACAACAATAAAAATAATCAGAAAACTCCCCATGCTTGGAAATTAATACTTTTAAAATACCTAAAGGATCAGGAGTGCCTGGGTGGTGCAGTCGGCTGAGCGTTCGACTAGATTTCCGCTCAAGTCTGATCCCAGGGTCATAGGATTGAGCTTCATGTCGGGCTCCATGCTGAGTGTAGAGCCTGCTTAAAATTCTCTCTCTCCCTCTGCCCCTCTCCCCCCAGCGCACACTCTTTCTCTCTAAAATAAAAATTAATTAATTAAAATAACAAACATCAGTTCTTTCTGAATATTTGAAAACATTTATCATTGAAGGACTTTTTAAACAACAAAATTGGCAAAATGTACCTAAAGAAATAATCATAGGGGAACTTATAGCCTTGAATGTTAATATTTGAAAAACTTCTCTATTTCAATTTTCTGGTGGTCTGCTGTTGAACTACAACTCATCTGTACTCCACCTAACAAATGTTAATTGAATAGTCACAGCATTTTCTATTTTGTTTGTTTTCCATTGTTTCCCATGTATTTGGTACACAATAAATACTTATTGAATAGGAAAAAAAATGAATGAAAATATGGTAGAAGTAAATAGTCTCACACCTTAACTTCAAACAGGATCATAAACAAGGAGAGGCCTGTCCATCTTTAAAAATTCAGGAGAAATAAAATTCACAAATTTTATCAAACATATTTCCACCAAAGCAAAGTACTTGTATTTAGATTATAAGACCAAGAATTTAAAATACTTTAATATTGTTCCTTTAGGAACATAATGGGTTGATAAGTTCAAAAATGTTTATTTACTAGACAAATGAACAATTCTGTCGGCAAAAATGTCCTTATGTTTTAATTGATGCATGCTCACACAATGTTAAGGGAATGGTTAAAAAAAGAAAAGTAACCTACAGAATTTGCTGATGGATGGGTCATGGAATAAAGAACCACCAAGAGGAAACAGGAGGAGAAAAGGTTCAGAAGACTCAAAAATCTCATGAAATCATGGCACTCCCCAAAGAGGAAACACTAGGAAAGCAGTGTCTGCAGAAAATAGCATCGAGAGTAGGACAGACACACTGTTTGAGACCATCAAATACCCAACCTTCAAAACAAAGAAGGAAGTGCCAGAAAACTCAACCTGGCTGAGCAAATCAATGCAAGCTGCTTTGAAATCCTCAGGAGCAACAACAATGTTCATTAGAGACACCACTGGTGTCCAGAGACCTCAAACTAAGTGTGCACAGTGCAGGTCAGAGCCTTTGGTTATGCTGGTTCTACTGTCCTGTCAGTCTCATGTTCCTGCAGGCCCCAGCCATCTGGTCACTTGAGATTTCCCAAAATAGAAGAACTTATTGTTTCTAGCTACAGTTAGGCCTAGGAGTCTAAAACAAGAATCTCAGGGGTAAAGGGAAAGCAGGGGAGAAGGAGAGACTGACACAAGCAGTTCTGTTAGCTTTAGATCTGGCCTTGGCCTCTCATCTCCATACCAGAGACTTTAGGCCAAACTGAAATTTACTCTAGTCTCACACTGTACTATTCATCCACAGCACCCATATCTAAGGTCTACTCCCTGCTCCCTATCCCATGCCAGCCTAGAGTGAACAGGATGATGATTACTGCCCTTCGAAGATTCAGACATGGGGCTCACTCTGAACGAGTTCTCAACTTGGCTTCCTAACCAAAACACGTAGCCCCCATTCTCAGGAAGAACAAGAATTCCAAAATTCTTGTTCCAAAAGGAAGCTGATCATCTAGACTTCAAAGATCCCAGAACTAGGATCAGAAATTATAGAAAAGTTTGTCAGTTGAGACCTCTGACTGATCCCTTAAAGATACTCTAAGGGCAGTATATATGATTGTGAGATTCTTCCATGTTGTTATATGTAACTGGAGCTCGTTAATTTTCCAGGTGTATAGTGTTCTGTTATACAAATATACCCCCAAATATTAAGCCTCTACTTTTGATTGACATTTGGGTTGTTTCTAGTTTGGAGATATTATAAACAAGTTCTAACATTTTACACATAAAAATAGAATGTGACATCTAAAGAGCATTTCAACCTACCATGCTACCATTAATTTTTCCATGACCATCTCAAGATTTCATTTTCAAAGGACTCATAAAATTAACATCACCTTCAACATGGCAAATGTGTATTCATGTGTGACCATATAAATATAAAATTTGACATTATTTAGAGTTAAAAAACAAGTATGCTAATTGCTTATATTAGTAGTGAACTATGTGCTAATTTTAAATAACCTTCCCATTAAATCACAGAAACAATATAAACTATCACCCATTTTAAGACAGAATACATACAAGAATATTCACTGCATCCCTTTTTCTGAATTTGTATCGAGATCTCTCTCCAGAAACAATCCTGAATATGGGAACACAACTTGCAAGCTTCCAAACACCTCAATAAATGGATACTTCTATAAAACAAGTCTCACTAAAATGTTAAATGAGAAGAGAACGACAAAAACAAAACAATAGGAAAAGTCAAGGGGAAAAAAATATTCATTGCAAGAACATCAGGAAACTGAGAGGAAAATAACTAGTTACATGAATGCCGGCACACCCATGCAAAAGAGCGCTGTGCAACTCTTAAAATGAAATAGGAAGATCTGTAAGTACTCCTGCAAAAAGATCTCCAAGTTACTATTGAGAAACAAGCAAGAGGTGTTAGTGTGGATAAACAGTATAATGTCATCTTTGTAAAAAGAAAAGGAAGTGGCATTCATGTTTTTGCTCCCCTGTACAATATCTGGAGGGCTACAAAAGAAAATGTAAAACAAGTTATATCAAGGGAGTGGGACTATAGGACCAGGATAGAAAAGAAACTTTCACTGTAGAATTTTAATTTCATATCCCATTTCTTTCATGCTTTTATACTACTACATATGTGTGTATATGCCTGACTGTCAAAAACAATAAAAAGTGTATTTTCTGAGACCAAAGAAACATAAGTCAGAAAGACAGCTAAACAGAAATTTATAAACTGGCATAAAAGCACTAAGCAATGATTCCTACTCTTACTGAGCCATTGAGCCAAAAAGGGCTTAAAGATTTTTTTTTGGCTGGGGCGCCTTGGTGGCTCAGTCGGTTAAGCGTCTGACTTCAGCTCGGGTCATGAGCTCACGCCCCATGAGTTCGTGCCCTGCACCAGGCTCTGTGCTGACAGCTCAGAGCCCGAAGCCTGCTTTAGATTCTGTGTCTCGCTCTCTCTCTGCCCCTCCCCTGCTCATGCTCTGTCTCTCTCTGTCTCAAAAATAACATAAAAACATTAAAAAAAAAAATTTTTAATGAAAAAAATTTTTTTGGCTAATTCAGGATTATGATGATAAAGAGTCAGAGTACTATCTTCATCTTAAAGAAACAAGATTTGCTGCCAAACTTCATTTCTCATTAATACAAGAAAATCCCTATAAAACTCTATTTTTAAGAATTTTAATGTACTCTGTAATATCCTAAAAATCAAACCACTGTCTTTAAAAAGCAAGTTCAGAATTAGAACACATAAAGATTGTTCTATAAAATATTGTAAGGTTCAGTTTAAATAGTAGCTGACAATAATTAAAATACATAGAAAAAAACAAGTTTCTCTTATATATGATAGTATTTCATATTCATATTTTTGTTCCATGTTTATAACTATTTATAGAGTAAATGTAATTTATTAGATTAGCGCTGTGTCACTAGGACCATGAAGTTAAAACCAGGCACCATGATTCACCTAGTGGAAGCTTCTCATATTACAGAAAAAAATGAAAAAATAAACTTGGAACTCAAAATCTGGAAGAATACTTAGGTACCATCTAGTTCTTTGATTTATAGATTAAATAATTGAGTTTCAGAGAAGTTACACAGTTAGTTGAAGGCAAAGCCGGTACTCCTCACTTCACAGTCAGAGTTATTTGACTCTAAACCACACTATAAACCCAATCTTCAAGGTCATAACAAATATCACTGATATAGTCCATACTATATGTATTAATAAAGATAGGAACTTCCAGAAATTACTGAAAGCCTGCATGAAAACTAATCTTACATGTATAGCAATAACTCATAGCTTCATAGAAACTATCATCTTAGTTATCATTTATAAACACTGGCTCCAGAATAAGAAAAAAATGAGTTAATAATCTGGGAAGTAAGAAAAACTTAAAGAAAGTAGCAAAAGGAAGGTATCTGGTAATCATCCATTCAAGTAATCTGTATAAAGATACTACAAAATTATTAAACTACCATGGAAATCCAGCTTACATCCTGGCAAAAAAATGTCTAATTGGATACAAAGTTGAACGGATGGGAAATTTTTAAACATCACCAAATACCATAATACAGGTATTTGAATATAAGTCACTTTCAAATTTAACCTAAAATATAGATCAGACCAATGAATTCAGTTAATGTTTACTATGACTATGTACAAACCACAGATTATTCTGAAGAAAAAAATCACAACAATGTTTTCTCAAACAAAAATGTGTGGACTCAGGTTCTGAGCTCTTGTAGATGTGTAACACAGATTCTACTGGAAAAACAGGGTTAGCAAGAAGAGTAATGGGATATTAATAAAATGACCGATTTGTTGTCCTAGGTTTTCCTGGCCAGGAGAATGGAGAATGGAAAAACTGAACCATGAAATCAAAAAGGCATCTGTCTTCCAGGTTTCTCTCTGCCAATGTCTTGAGAAAAATGTTTGAACTTTCCTGTTGGCTTTGTATGCAAATAGCTCCAGATGCAAAGTGAACCACATCTAAGTTATTTGGTTCAACATCTGCTGGTCCAATTCCCATTACTCCTTCTAAAGGGTCGGCTTGTGACAGACAGTTTAGTTTGCCCTCTATATAAGCTGTTTTGAAGGAGCTAATTTGGATTAAAGTATCTATCTAGACCGCTTGTTTTTCCCTTTGATGGTCAATGCATTCTAATGTGGTTCTGTGTAGTGCTACAAGGAACTTAGAAACATATTGGAAAGGACAGTATTCAAGGTTTCGCCTCCCACCTCGCCTTCTAGACAATTTATATTTCTAAAGTTAAAAGTAAAAAGTAAAAAGTGAACAGTCATTTGCCTCTAAAACAGCACCACCCACATTGTACACAATGGCAACATGACAATACTTTCTGACCGAATATTCTTTTCATGAAACCTGTATCAAATATTTGAAGCTAAAGTTATTGATAAAAGCACTTATCAATATTAACAACGCATTTCATGAGATATCAGTGATTTGAGCTGACAATTTCCATATGGGATCACTGAAAATGGAATGAGGTCTACAGCACACAGCACTCAGTGTCTGATACACAGCCGACTTTCAAACATTTGATAAATGAGTGAATTAGTGAACGAATGAACAAACAAAAAAACTAAAGAATTAATTTAAATAAATCCCATGGATTCTGAAACTTTGGATCTGCTGCAATTGGAAAGCAATCAGAAAACATACTGAACCCAAACTAAGACTACAGTCTAATGTTCTTAGAACTCGTAAGGTCAAATAAAAAGAAAGTCCTTCCTTCAGAAAGGTATGGGTAGAGAGGACAAATTGCATTGAAAGGTAAAAATGAGGAAAAGAGAAGAAATTAGAATATCCATCTATATATGTATGTCCATATTCTGTAGAGCACTACCGGAGCACCTGGGTGGCTCAGTCGGTTAAATGTCTGACTTCAGCTCAGGTCGTGATCTCATAGTTCGTGAGTTTGAGCCCTGCGTAGGGCTCTGTGCTGACAGTGTAGAGCCTGGAGCCTGCTTCAGATTCTGCGTCTCCCTCTCTCTCTGCCCCTCCCTCACTGGGCTGTCTCTCTCTCCCCCTCTCTCTCTCCCTCTCAAAAATAAATAAACATTAGGAAAACAAATTTCTAAAAAAAGTAGAGCACTACCAGTCTTATACAAATTTGTAAAAGATACTTGAAGATGATTTCAAAAAACAAGATTTCCTTGCCTTAGAAAAACTCTTATTCTACAAAATACAGTTCTCTGAGTTTATAACTCAAAAACTTTCTGATCTTATATACTATGCAGAATCTGGAATGATTTTCCTTTGGAAAAATGTTTAGAAACATAAATAAGAAAAAAAGAAAACTGGATACTATTATTACGTCTAGACCCTAATATTTGTTAACTAAAATTTAGTCTAACTTCTATTGTTCTCGACTGTTACCTGCTAACACACAGTAAGACCAGACAAGAAATCAGGGGAAAAAAAACAAAAACAAAAAAAACAGCAAAATAGCGATTCTCTTTTTCTGCAAATCTGTGACTACTCTTGTTAATCATTACTTCCAGGTCACTTGTCTGTATTAGTAATGACCATGAAAGTTCACTGAACCGTAGAGTATACCTTCTTTGCCATATTTGAGTAATTATCTAAGATTTCCAAGATTACTGTATTTTTTAAGGCAAGTTTAGGTTTGCTTCCTCTACCCTGTGGTTGAAAGACTATTTAATTACCTCCAAAGAAGTAAAAACACTTAAAAAGAGTTACTTGTTGTATGCTATATTGTATACCTGAAACTAATACAATACCATATGTTAATTAACTGGAATTAAAATAAAAACTTTTTTGAAAAGAGTTACTTTTGAAAGCAAATGTGTTCTACTAATCATCAAGAAATAATTACTGAGCATTATTTACAATCAAGGTAAAATACTATACTAAGTATTTAGAATTCATAAAGGTTTAAATAGTCTCTACCTACCAAAGTTTAGTCTAAAGTAGACATGTAAAGGTAGCAGTCATAATGATAATACATTTTTTCATATAAATTAGTACACCCATATTCATAGCAGCATTATTTACAGTCAAAGAAAGCAACCCAAGTGTCCATCAATGTATTAATAGATAAACAAAATGTGGTCTGTACACATAGTGGACTATTAGTCAGGCTTAAAAAGGAAGGAAATTCTAACACATGCTACAACATGGATGAACCCTGTGAACATTATGCTAAGTAAAATAAGCCAGTCACAAAAAGACAAATACACTATGATTCTATTTACATGAGTTACCTAGAGTTGACAGAAAGTAGAATGGTAGCTGCCAGGGGTTTGGGGGAGGGGCAAATGGGTGGTTTTGTTTAAGGGCTTTAGAGTTTCAGTTTTACAAGATGAAAATGTTCTAGAGATTGGCTGCACACCAATGTGAACATACTTAATGATACTAAACTATACACTTAAAAACAGTTACATGGTAAATTTTGTGTCATTTTACCACAATTAAAAAAAAAAAATACCAACTGGCATGACCTAAGTCCCAAGCAAGTGGTGCAGAAAAAAACTGATATAATAGCTCAGAAGAAAGAAGAGTTATGAAATATAGATTCAGTAAAAGCTCTATGCCTTATTTTGAAAGAAAAGTGAGACTCAAGTAAGCAGATAGGAGATGAGGGAAGGTATGAAAATCAGAGCAATGGCAAAGTGATAATAGACATCATCCAGAAACAAAATGCAGATCAAAGTTTGGCTACAGGCTTCAAAAAGAATAACCATGGAAGATAAAGCTAGAAGGAAAGGCCATGAAATAGAGAGGAAAATGCTTGATAAAGGCAACTGTTTTCATTGAGTATCTTTCACTAAAATAAAGTAATAATTATCACCCTTGTACTGACAGTAAAGGCAGAAAGAAAAGGAGATTGATAACCTCATATTCACTTGTCTCTTACTTACATTCTCCAACTCCCATGATGATGGAAGTGTGGAGACACGTTTTACAGGTTAAATGCTATACATGGTTAAATGCCATGAGATACAGGCTTACAGGAAAGAGTTTGTATACAAAATTAACATGTGAATTTCCTTTATTCTCAATGGCAACTTTTTAATATCATCATCAGCTCTGCACAGAAACTAGCATTTTAAAAAGTCCCACTGTGTAAATGATCCTAATAGTACAGTGAGATGCATGTTTTGAGGTACCTCGATTCATTAACAGTATTGTAAGCTATAAACAGACACTGTTTACATGATAAATTAATTATCCCAGTTGCTATTATGAAATCATCCTCCAACTAACTGCCAGCCCTAAAGCAAGATAATCATTAGTCACACTAAGCCTACTACATTCTTTGCTTAAAATCTTTTATCCTAATCTCGAAAAGGAAAATTTCTATTCTCCCCCAAGTACTTTAAAAACTTAAACCAAATGTTTCTGAGTAATCTTCTTGGATTTTAAGATGTGGTAAAACTTGGTTAATATTCATCTCTTTTAAAAAGATCTTTCATATAGATTACAGACTGCTAGGATGTAGGTAGAAAACCAGACAAAAGGAGAATATTAGTCTTTTCTAAAACTGAAAAGAATCTACTTTAGATCTCTTAAAGCTTCCTATTTCTCTGGACTTTGGTGTGGAAATGATTAAATTGTTATACTAATTAGGATGTTCAGATCACTCTTGTCTAAACAACTTCGGATACCTGAATCAGAGGCAAACAATACAATACTAGCAAGCAGAGGAAGAGAAACCATCTTCAACAAAAGAGAAAGATTATTTTGGCTGAGCAAACATCTGCCATGTCTTAACTTTAGCTTGTGGCCAGGTTTCTTTACCTCCACTTCTGCAAGTCACCAAGGAAATTCAGAAAGACTTCAGATCTGACTTTTTAAGGGAGTAAGGGAGAAACTGTGTGTGTGTGTGTGTGTGTGCACGCAAGTGCGTGTGTGTATGCATGTGCACACTAAAGGAATTGTTCTTTAATTCTAATTAGGCTTTGAGGACTTGACCTACAGATATATAGATACATAGATGGGACATATAACATTCACTCTTGGAGAACAGGAATTAGATAATCTGCCCACAATATATAATTCTTTATTACACTGCCACAATAATTATAGCAAAATGGATTCTGTTCTTGCTTTCACACAAAGTAAAGAAGTACAATTTGTCTTCAACTTCTAATCTACTGAAACCATTTCTTTAAAAGCCGCCTCTGACTGTGAGGTTTTTCTCAGTCTCCAATCTCATTGACCTCGCTACATATAGCCTTTGATACCAGTGACCATCCCTTCTTTGAAATGTTCTACTCCTGATGCCTAGCCCATACTCTCCTTCTCTCTCGACCTTCTGTCCTTTTCTTCCTCCTGTTCCCCAACTAAGGACATCTAAATTTCTCTACTTAACCCTATTCTCTTTACATACTGTTTCCTCCAGTTATCACCTACAACTTCAACTATCATATCCATGAAGAAACTCCCAAACCAAGAACTCCAGCCCTAACCTTTCTCCTGAACTCTAGGTACCTTAAATACACGTCTAGGACAAATTCATTAGGCTTCAAACCGTCCCAAATTAACTTTTTAATAAAAGTCTCTATTTCTGTTCAAGGAAATACCATTCCTTCAGAACCAAGGCTTAAAATCTCAAATATCAATTTTGACTCCTCCTTCTCCCTCACATCCAGTCACCCAGACAGCCCTGATGATGGGGTTTTTTGTCCACAAAAGAGTTATTGAAAAAGAATGGAAATATAATCTGAAAGACTAGATTTCATTCCTAAACATATATATCTGTATCAAACTCCAAAATTTTATAAACCATCATTTTGTACAAGAGGTATACTGAAGCTGGCCTATCTACCTTACAATAAGCAAAAAAGTGACAACACACTGAAAATCCTAAACTGTTATATAAATATCATTATTCTAATTCTTCCTACTGATTTCCACTGTCACCCTAGTCATCATTCATTCAGCTATTCATTCGTGTTTTTCTTTAATTATTCTATGAATATTTATTTAGGGCCAGCTATAAGCTTGGCACTGTGTTCGACATGTAAGACATGACAACAGGACAAACAGACATAGCACCTAACGTCACAAAACTTACAACCTAAAATGCAAGTCAAAAAATAGGTGTAGATAGGTGTGGGAAGGTTCTCTGGGAAGGCCTCCCAGAAAAAGAGATATTAAAGCAAAAGACAACACATAAAAAACAGAGGAGTTAGTATAGAAAGGGAGCAGGAGAGTGTGGCAATGGGGAACAAGGTTGAGAAATTCCAGGCAAAGGAAACAACAAACATAAACCCCTCAAACAAGAATGAGCATCCTAACTAGGTCATACTTTCCCATGTTTACACCTTTGTTTCATTTATTCTTCTCTCTTCAAAATCTTTCCCCATTCTCCCCTCTCTGCCTATTGAAATCATAAATATCCTTCAAAGCCCAGATCGATAATATATACTGACCTTCTAGGACAGTACTTGACTCATATGAGGCCTAAAATAAACATTTGCTAAATGAATGGATGACGAAATCATCATTCTTCCCAAATCACAAATCTGCTTCATATTACAAGTACGTATGTGCCTATCTTCTCTTGAAGTAAAGGACACATTCCCCTAGTACTTAATGCATAATAAGCACTAGAAAAATATTTTAGGATGAATAACTCTAATAATCTAAGACTAAACAGAGCTGTTAAAGAAGGATCCTTTTATCTTCTACCTCCAATTTTACAATGATTTGGCAGAGCAAAAAGTCTAGAAAATTCAAAATATTATTTATACATGAATTATATTAATACTGAACATTAGGTCTTCCATAAAATATCTCTAAACACTAGAATTTATTTTTGCATTTGATATCTTGGATGGCTAAATTTTTATTTTTAATACTTATGAATGGCCTTCCTAAAAAAAAAAAAACACTTCTAAATTTAAATACTGGTGAAGATGTAAAATTATTTTAGAATATTTTTAGAATATAAGAATAAGGAGTCTTTTTAATTAATTAACCAGGCAGTCTAAAAATATTATTTGGTACCTCATTTTTCTAAAACTAAGATGAGTTAGGAAATGTAAATTATACTTTAATTTCATTTAATGTTCATGATATCATTTTTGGACTCATGCCTCAAGCCACACTGCAGAATTTGTTATGCAATTTATAATCTGTTAAGAGAAAAACCTAAATTAAATCTGGGTCATTCCATTTTTCAGATCAAAGAAGGCCAAGTGCAAAGTAAAGAGGCTTTCAAAGAAAAGGCAAAAATGTTAAATTAAAAAAAAAAAAAGAAAAAAGAAAACCTCTCTTACTGCATAGTAGTACCTGTAGGAAAAGCAGCCCAAGGAATAGCAGGAGACGTAGTTTGGGTTTCGCCATTTCCACCATCAAAAATCTCTGCAGCCTAGGAAAAAAAGGCAAATTTATTTTAGAATATCTAAAAAGTAGAAATGCTAATTGCAATCAAGCCTTCCAAATTCTACAAGCATATTCTCTGTGATATACCCTCCAAATTACTCAACTGCTTTTCAGTCTTCATTGCTACCACCACAGCCACTACTCACCACCCCCAGTACTCAGGCTGCATTATTTTTAAGTAAAAACCTTCCTTCCTTATTAAAATATATCTCGTGCCAATGAAATTTTTATTTTGCATATCCTTCATCACATTTTCACTTGTGAGCTTTATACCTAAGAACTCTAAACTAACTCACCACAAATTTGCTCATGTATGTAAGAATAAATATATTTTACTTTAAAAGTATCAACACCAAATCTTTTTCATTAATTAGCACAAAAGCTAATCAAGATCAATCTAAAGAAATAGGATTCGTCTATATTCTTGAATAATCTACCAGGTGGATTTACTGGCAATCAACTCTAATAGAGAATTCCTAAAGCTGGTGTTTTAAATTAACAAGCCTTCCTACTAAACAGTTTTAAAAGTAAAGGACAGTCAATTACTGCATGCTGAGTTTGTGGGTAAGAGTGAAGAGTTTTCTCTCCCTTAAGTGTCCAGGTCACAGCAAAATTATTACTGAGAAAAGGAGCCAGAATTTCAATTTGGATTCCGCATTGAGTTGTCAGCCAAGAAGCAGTCAATTGAGACAATCTGCCATGGAAGCTAAGTGACACAAAATATAGTAATTATTACCTATAAACTATGAAAAATGAACATGGTTTATAAGACCAAGGACAGAGACCTTCCATATTTCTACAATTGGATGCAAAAAGAAAGAAACCTAATAACCAATTAAATTAGAATAATTGGTTAACATTGTAAATATTTAATACTGAAAAGAACAGATCCACTGACTGTAACAATGAAATATAATTTTACTCTGAGGTAAACTACCCACTTTATTTTTCTCTGATATAATAAATCAAGCATGGTTTAAACAAAGGAGACCAAACTAAGTTTTAACCTTCAAATAACTGACAACTCCTAAACAATAAACTAAGATGATATCTGAAACATATATTATCCTCAAAATGAAAGGAATTTTAACAAAATTTTAAATGTTACATTTCAGTAAAAGATTAAATCACCCAAAATATTAAAGAAAATGGAAAAAAACATACAAATGTGCTAAACAAACACCAGTTTTAGATGAAATAAAACAGGTATGCTCATATTCCAAATACCTCCATTTTGACAGATAAAAAGATCAACGGACGAGAAAAGGACCCTAATCTAAAAAAACTCACACCATTCTTTCATGGTTTTCAGAATACTGAGTATATACTTAATATCTTGTTTCTATTAATGTCTTTAATTAAACTCCCTATTTTTAAAAAACAATCTCCTTTTCACCAAATTCCAAAGTAGGTGAAAATCTTACTAAAAAAAGGAAAAAAAAAATCACAGAGCTCACTTAGTAGTTCCAAGACTTGAGCTCAGGCATCCTGACTCCTAATCCAGAGATTTTCCTGCAAGACTATACTGGCTCCATAAAAATAACTGGGTTACAAAATATTTCAATAAAATGAACACACACTGAAAAGGATTACGGAAAAGACAGTGCTTCTTCAGCTAACAATTTCCACTTACAAAGCATCCAACTCAAACCTGAGAGAATAATCTAACAACACAAACATGCTAATTAGCTCTATAAGCCACCAAAAGGCTACGTATTTAATATACTAAATCAACTCATTACAGGTGTAAACATGAAAATATGTGACAGATCTGCAATACTCATCCCTCATCTCACAAGTATTTCCTAATAGACATGTATCCCAGCAAAATCATCAGCTGACAGTTTTTACAACTTCTTTAATGCTTCCACTAGTAGCACTTAATTGCTTCAATTCAAACCATTCTGATGGGCATGGCCAGATGTTCAATAATAATAAATCATTTTTATCTTTCAAAAGGGATATATTTTAATTCTCCTTGATTTCATTTTTTTATTCCAGTTTTACATTAAAGATGATCCAGAAATGATCCTGAGTACCAATGACAGATAATACATTTTCAAAATAGTATACTCCATTATAATCCCACAAAGTTAAAGCAATTACATAAGCAAAATAAGGTAATTGCACATACCTCAAAACCACCAAAATCATCATCATCCATTCTTCAAGTACACCTGAAAAATATCAGAAGACACTGAAACAAGCCCACACACACAGTTATTTACGTCAAAATATTTTTCTTACTTAAATGTATATATACATTTTGACTTGCAAACTAAAACTATTTCATTTGGGTTTTAAGAAACTACTTTTTAAAAACTATATGGGTATGCATTTTTTAATGCAAAAAGACTGGGGGGTTTTTGGCAAAATTAGCCATTCAGGCAAAATTAGCAATTGCTGTGACTTTTTCAGCAACCATGTATTTTGCCATTTGTGTTGAGACGCCAGGAGTGGAAAAATATTCTTTTACATTTTAATTTGCTTTTCCCAAATTGGCGCTAGGGCTCAATTCAATAATGCTTCCTGCTTTTTGCATCTATTCCTCAGTTGTCTGGCAACATCAGCACAAACTCCAACTAAGAACAGGACTGTGGTGAATTTTTGGAAATCTGTCCCCTACCACAAAGGTTCTTCCCTCGGTTTCATGGCCGAGGTTGATTTAGATTTTCAAAATTGATCAGCATTTTTGAGCTGTGGCCACAACTTCTGGAGCATTTTGATATGTGTATTTTTAGCTGAAACTACTTTGCACTTTTGGAAAAATGTGGAGCAAGTTACTAGGCTGATCAAGATAAATCAAGTCATGTATTCACGAGAGACCAGCGAAGAGAAAAACACAAGTGAATATCCTGAATTCCTCTCTTCTTTACACTTAAACTATGTTAAGACAGACAAGCAGTTAAGAGAATACATGCTTTATTTTGTCCTAAATGTGTGTCATAAAAACAGAAGGAAAAAAACATGAGTACCTGGGCTTTAAGAAGAATAAAAAGAAAAAGCTTTTATCTAACAAACCA
This sequence comes from Felis catus, assembly GCF_018350175.1. NCBI lineage: Eukaryota > Metazoa > Chordata > Mammalia > Carnivora > Felidae > Felis > Felis catus. Next base: position 61,469,612 of record NC_058374.1, on the reverse strand, counting down.
CTAAAAAACCAAAAAGCCCTGAAAAGTAAAACAAGCAATAGATGGTATACATTTAGATGAAAAATAAGTTTATAATAAATTGTGATTCAGTGGTCCAAGTACTACTCTAGTCAATAACTGGTTTCCTTTCTTATCTTTCAAAAGTGAACTATCCAAATTATTAATTATAGTTTCCTTGACTCACTAATACAAGATGAACCTGATTATAGGAAAACAACCTTCTCCAACTTCTTAAAAAAACAGCAAAACAAATTAAACCATGTTAAGCGATAATTCTAAAGGGATTTTCTAAGGCACTTTGCTTTAAGTGATGAAGCAGTAGTCATCTATAGTCATGTCTTGCCTTGTCAATGAAATTAATATTAATGCCTTCAAAAATAAATTCAAAAACTAGTCAGAGAAAAATACACAGTAAAACACAATCTCAAGGATTGTTTTAATAGACAAAGAAAACTTATATTCACAGAAACACAGTAGGTAATGACACTAAAAGGAATATATGTAGACAGAAGTACATTATAAAAAGGAAAGACATTAAATTAATCAAAATGAGATACCACTGTTGTCACCATTACCTACAATTTAGTAGTTTGATGAAAATTTTTTAAAGATGTATTTCTCAAAAAAATCAGAGCTAACCAAGTCATCCACATACAACACTTAAAAAATACAAACCAGACTTTCAGAAACTTTTGATGGTGGTTAGTTTAAAATGGAATTCACATTAATTCTGTGTCTCAAGCAAATAGAAATCTGTATGTGATTAAATTTTTTATGAAGAAATTATGAAATAAGAGTGATATGGATACTGAGAATTAACCAAGTCTAACTATAAACACTAAGTTTGTGTTTTCCACATGTATCCCACGAATCTCAGTAGACAATTAAAAAATATTTTTAGCATCTACCACATTATATCCAAATAATATGGTTTCAAAAAAATAGAATTTCTAGAGTAATGCTTTTATGTGTTTTGTAAATTACATCCCAATAAATTATTTGTAAGATACCAGAAAACTTGCAAACAAAAACAAATAGCCATATTTAACAATCATTTCAGCTTGTTTGCATGTGGTAATGAACCAAACACCATCAGTTTTTTAAGTACTGATTTAACTCTACAAAAGAATGTATTAACGACCATTGATGTTTTCCATACCCCAACAACCTCTACATATTAAAATGCAGATGGTAGTCTTCTACTTTATTTTCAAAGAAATGAAATATTAACACATTTTAAAAGATACATGTGTTTTGGGGCATCTGGGTGGCTCAGTCCGTTAAGCATCCAATATTCTTAACTTTGGCTCAGGTCCTAATCTCATGACTTGTGAGATAGACATGGAGCCCTGCTTTGGGTACCGTGCTGACAGTGCAGAACCTACTTAGGACTCTCTCTCTTCCTCTCTCTCTGCCCCTCTCTGGTTCTCTTTCTCTCTCTCAAAATAGATAAACTTAAAAAAAAGAATAAATGTGCCTTGAGTTTCTTAAAATACAGTAATTAGAGAAATATTATTTTAAAGCATTAACATTTCTCCAAATAATTTACTTTCAAATCCTGCAATAGTTGCTGTTTCTTTCTAAGCCTTACAAAGAGCAGGAGGAAGTAATATTAACAGCACTGATTTGTGAAAATCAATTTTACTAAATACAAAACACAAAAATTAGTTTTTAAAAAGAAATATTACAAGTGTGGTCTTCTTTACAGATTTAGCTACTCCATCACATTTAAAACAGTATTTTATCTAAAATGCATTTATCCTTTTTTAAAATATTTCTAGCATTTAACATTATATCCCATTAAATTACAACTATAATACAGCATCACCAAATATACCTGTCACATAAGTTATAGAGTCATGAGCCTGACCAAAAAATTGGCAGATCATTAGTTCATCTTTTGGTGTCATGGCAGGAGATAAGATGCATACTTTGTTATGATTAGGTATCTACATTGAAAGATTTCACAGTATCTAGTTTAACAATTCTCAGACTTCTTTATATCTGAATTTGATCTCTTCTGTTGTGCTAGTATATAAATTCCCTCCTTTATTATTCTCAGTATTTAATATATTGCTGATATTTTACAAGGAAAACATATATACAACACTTAATATAACAAATTTTTATTACGCGACTCTGTAGAACTGAGCAGTCAAGATCCTCAAGGTGTTACAGTCTAGGAAGAGTGGGGTGGGGAGAAGAGTGAAAAAAAATGCAAATTTTAATAACATGAGCTATAAAAGAGCATTAAGAAAGAAGAAAAAGTGTCTAAGGTGGAAGGAAAGATTTACAGATGTGATATATCTAGTAGGAGCATCATAAATGCTTCAGGGGGGAGATATTTGAGAAATCTATTTCAACAGACCTAACAAAGAATTTTAAATGGCACATTAAGAACATGCATTTTATTAGTCTTTTCCTAAAAGATAGCAAAGATTTGTTTTGATTGTTTGCTTCTGCATAAACACAGGGTCAAAGAGAATGTGAAATGAGAATACTGCAAAAAATTCTGAAAGCAAATACAAGAAAGATGAATCTAAAACTACTAGTGCGGAAAATAAGGATCAATCACATTTACATCAAAGAATCCACAAAAGGCTTAGGAATGCATGTCAATGAAAGTTGTGTAAAGGTAAGACTCAAAATAAAAGTGGCAGATACATCCCAAGATCCCCTTCTACAATCTGCACAACAGGAAAACTTATAGTTCTTCATCACAGCAGAAGACTGGGTTTATTCCCTGGACACGGTAAAGCCAAGGGTCTCTGGATTAGAGGACACCGAGACAGCTGGACTAAGTCAAAGTTGTATTCAGTACTGAGACCCATTCTCCCAGTCCTCTTTCATCACTTGGCAACCAAACTGCCAGCAGCTAGGTTTCAATCTCTAGTCATCAGAGTAGAAGATTCTTCTCTGGTGAATCTAATCAACTCATGAAAAGGACGTCATCAGAGGCACCACCAAAGAAAAAAAAAGTTCACTCAGCTATCACTACTTTGACAAATCCTATCCATATGCAGAAAATTTCCAATTTGCTCCTGATTTCAGTAAAATAATGAATAGTATAAAGGCTAAAAGAAAAGATTATCAAGTCAGGTTGCCTCAATTCAAATTCTAGTTCTGCTACTTAAATGTGTTACACTGGGCAAGTTATTTAAACACTGTGTACCTCAGTTTCCTCATCTGTCAGAGATACTACTAGTACTACTACTAATAATAATAATAATGGTAACTAGCTCTTAAAGTCATTATAAGGATTAAATAAATAAAATAGATGAAGCACTTACAACAGTCTCTGATACATTCTAAGCATTATATAAGTGTTTGTTACCTTATTAGTAGTGTTTCACTCTTACATATGAGCAGATGGCCAAGGACAATAAAAGATACGAAGAAAGTATCTAATATAAAAAATAAGAGACCAAACCAAAGAGAAAGAAACAGAGACTACACAAGAAAATTTTCAAAAAATAAAACCATAACTAGTACTTTCAGAGAATTAACAACAGAAGATAGTGCATCCATGGAATAAGAACAGGAAGCCTTCATTTGGGGGAAGAGGGGGAAGAAATGAGAGAGGGATGTGCACCCAGACTAAGGTCTTGAAAATAAAAATGATTACAGAAATGAAAATTGCAGGGCAGAAACTAAAGCTGAGGAAATTCCTATTAAAAGAGGAGTATAGGGGCGCCTGGGTGGCTCAGTCGGTTAAGCGTCCGACTTCGGCTCAGGTCACGATCTCACGGTCTGTGAGTTCGAGCCCCGTGTCGGGCTCTGTGCTGACAGCTCAGAGCCTGGAGTCCGTTTCAGATTCTGTGTCTCCCTCTCTCTCTGCCCCTCCCCTGCTCATGCTCTGTCTCTCTCTGTCTCAAAAATAAATAAAAACATTTAAAAAAATAAAAAAAATAAAAATAAAAAAATAAATAAAAGAGTATAAAAGAAAAAGAAATGTAAAGTCAGAGTAAAAACATAAGAAAATTAAAAGATCCAGTCCAGAATATGCAATATCTAATTATCAGGAATTCTAGAAAGACAAAGTAGAGAAAACAAAAGGAAAGAAATCATCAACAAAATAATTCAAGAAAATTTTCTAGAGACACCTGGGTGGCTCAGCCCGTTAGTGTCTAACTCTTAATTTCAGCTCAGGTCATAATCCCAGGGTCATGGGATCGAGTCCCACATCAGGCTCTGTGCTGAGCATGGAGCCTGCTTAAGATTCTGTCTCTCCCTCTGCCCTTCTCCCCTGTTCATGCTCTCTCTCTATCTCTCAAGAAAGAAAGAAAGAAAGAAAGAAAGAAAGAAAGAAAGAAAGAAAGAAAGAAAGAAAGAAAGAAAGAAAGAAAGAAAGAAAGAAAGAAAGAAAGAAAAAAAAAAAGAGAATTTTCTAAAACTAAAGGATACGATATCCAGATTTAATAGTTCCTCAAGTATCCAAGAAAATAGAAGAACAAACCCACACTAAGGCACAGTAGAGACAAGGAAAAGATCCTACAGGCTCCCAGAGAGATAAAATAGGTTTCGTACGAAGAATAAAGAATACAATCACATTAGAGTCTTCACAACAACATTGCTGGAAGGTGAAAGGCAAGGGAACAATGCTTTTAAAATTATGAGGGAAAATGATTAGCAGATAGAATTCTAAAATCAGGCAAACCAACAAATAACTAATGTGTGGGAAGACTAAAGTCATATTCATACTTCAAAGTGTCAAAATTTTTATTTCCCATTCTATAGAGTAAACCAAGGGAATAAGACACAAGGAAGAAATGGGGTTAGAAAAGAAAATAGGTGATATAACCAAAGTGAAAACCAAAGGAAATTCTCCCAGAATAGTGGTAGAGTTCCCAAGCTATCTATAACACAAGAACAGAGAGCAACCCACCTAAATTAAAGCAGATCAGAAAGCTCCTGGGAGGACTCAAGCAAATCCAATTAATAGACTCTCTCATGTGTTTTACCATATCATGAGAGTAATTTTAAACAACTGTGGGAGAATTAAGAGTTGAATTAGTGATTAAAACATTAACCAAATTAAAAAAAGAAAAAATAATACGTTGGACAGGAAAAGTAAACATTATAACAGTACTATATTTTTTAGCCATGAATACTATTTACATGGCAATAATAAACAATGAATAACTAACGGCACCAAAATTATACTAAAACCATATCGGAAAGCTAAGAGAAAGAAGAAGCATGTGGTATGAAGTGTAGAGAGGGTGATGAAAGACAGCTAAAGCTTCATCTTCCATATTGGAAAGTTGCTGGGTATGAAACTGAAAAATGAAGAAGTAGCAATAATAAACATGTTTAGGGATATACTGGTAAACACTAAAATTATCAACCATATGTACTAAACATCTTGCTTCTAGAAAACAAGAAAAGGAGAGGCTAGAAGAGAAGAGCAGGCATAGGAGATGGTTATGTTTCATAACAAGTATTTTACAACTTTAAACTGTGGGCACATATAACTGATTTCTTTAACAACAGTATTAGAAGACATCATGGCACAATGACCAACCATCTATTATTTCTATCAAAACATTTGGAAAAATAAAATTCAGGGAAAGTTACTTTTAACAAAACTATAAACAAAGGCATAAATGCTTTAAATTAGTATTTAACCAGTGAAAAAATTAAAATTTTTCATGTTAGTCTCCTTTATAACATTTATTCATTAACATTTATTGTAAGTGTTTATACAAAATGGAAAAGCGTACCTCAAACACCAGAGCTGGAAAAAAAGTCTAAGAGAAAAAAAACAAAAACCTTAGGTGAGTGACTCAAAAAGTACAATCTCCGGAGATCATCCAAATGATTCAATCATCCCAAAGTGTCCTACTAGTTGACACTGTCCACTTAGCACTTCAATCTCTAGCCCATCTGAAAAACTACTGGGTAACCAACATCCTCACAGTCACAGTATTTTTCCATTTGATCCTTTTTCATGCCATGTTTCCTATAAGCAATAGACAAGTGATTTTTTTTTTTTTTACTATCCTGGGCAAACATAAATTGTTAAGAAGAAAGCAGAACAAAGGAAACACACACACACACACACACACACACACACACACACATACATACACACCTCTTAGTTAAGGTTAAAAATTAATAGCCACTAAGACTGAACTGCCTTAGAGTCTAACCATCTAAGATCAGAATTTCAGGCTTATCTGTTCAAGGATATTATTTATTTACCTAATTTTCTGTAAGCTCTTCTGAGGTAGTGTCGGGACAATTTTATCTACTTTTAACTCTCTGGTACCTTCAACTGAGCAGTTCCTAGCACATAGTAGGGTCTCAAAAAATATTTTTGAATCAGTGCTTTTGGAATAAACCACTAAATGAAAACAAATGAGTTGCTAATAGTTCCCACATGACTTCCCTTCCCCTTTTACTTCTCCAAGAAAAACATGTTGGAACTTGAGTGGTAGAGGATCAAGTTGCTAGCACTAAAACAGCTCTATGCATATTAAGGCATGAGTTTGAAGGCCTACATCTTAAAAGAAATTATGCTGCTACACTCCTCTCTCTTAAGTGTCCAATTATTATTAGGATTAATAATAACTTTGACACTTCCCGGATGAAGCAGAATTACAAAATAATTGCTATACTATAAATACCACTGCCAATGGCAAAATATCGTCACAAGTTAAAAAAACTGAGATATTCACTACCTGAAAAACATTCTATTCATAAATGATCAGATAGGAAAATATCCCCAAAACAATTAATAGTTCTAGTAACTAAATATTTTCCTTTATGTAATTTTCATCTGTACTTAAATTTTTGTCTTTGCCAGCCTTCATTCAAGAAAAGTTACATATCCCAGCAGGTAACAAGAAACAAAAATTGCAAAACACTTAGACTCTCCAAATGCTTACCTATTTTCCAACTCTTTGGCTAATTCTTCTATTTTCCAACCTTTTTGGTTAACTCTTCTACCTCCTCTAACTCCTTCAGAGCAATCTTTCCCTCAGCTGATGGATCTATGATCCTGTCTCATTATCTTCTCCTTGAAAGAGTGCATTCACTCTCATGATCTTAATGCTCCACTCAAATTTTCCAAAATTAACCACCTCACTGGGTTCAGTCATATATTTCCAACCAAATAATAAATACTTTTGTATGGCTATTTTACTGTCAACTCAAAATTCTCACTGTATGAATTATACCCCTATCTGGCAAAATCTCCGCCCTCAATGAATATTAGTGGGTAGATATCACCTCTTCTCACATTTTAAAAGAGGACACAGTCCTCTAGATAGAAGGAAACAAGATTTAAGAAATACTACAGTCTCTTTCTCATCTTTACTTCTCTCCAAGAGAAAAATAATCAAAATAAGTGACAGGAGGACATCCATAGGTGTCCTACTGGGTGAGATTAATGTATAGAATTCCCACACACAGTACTGTGCATACACAGTACAAGCTCTTCGAGTTTCTCACTGGGAACTGTGTGCCCGTTAACATATTATTCCTCCAGTGCAGCTCCCATGAGTGAAGCTCATCAGAGAAAAACTTCATTTCCTTAGCATAAAGACATGTTTTTTAGCTTGTGACTAGATGAGTAATAGGAATTCAGAAGAGAACTTGTGAGAGACCTCATTTCCACCTCAGTCCAAACCACATTTACATTAAACCTTTAATAATAAAAGCACTTTTCTGATTCCTATGACTTGGTTCTACTTCTCAACTGACTCAAATCTGGAGTGGTACAAGGCAACTGATAATGGCTCTCCCCAAGAACCACCACCAATACCCAATTACCTAGCTTCTGCCGAGAACTTCAGACAATTCACTGTAATTCACTGGATTCACAGTGCTGCCTATCCATACCCATTTTTTTCTCTCTTTAAGCCACTTCTTCTAATTCTCCAGAAACTATGTCAAAGATTCTCAATACTCCTGAAACTTCCAACCTTTTCATTCCTTTCTGTATTCAAAACACATGACCAATCCTCCTGCTAAAACAGAAGGCATTTTTAGAGAAGTTCCTTAACTTCTTTCTACCAAAACTAGTTACCAGCATCTGTACCAAGCTATCCCACTTTCTTCTGCTCACACTGAAGGAGGAATCCCTCTGTGTTCTTAAAGCTAATTCCTCCATCTGTGTTTTCAGAGACTTGGCTCTCTCAATCGTTCTTTCTCTTAAATACTGAACTTCCTCCTCTTATTTGGCTCTTCTCAAAACACTGAAACATGCTCCAGTTCCTACATCTTTAAAAATGAAACAAAACAAAAACAAAAGCAAAACCATCCTCAACTACACATTCTTTTCCAACCACAGACCTCTCCTTTTCACAGCTCAACTTCATAAGTGCTGTATTCTTACAGCCCATGCCTGCAACCAATTACCTCCTTTTCACTAAATGCAAAAAGACACTTTCAATTCCTTGTCTTATTTGAACACTAACAACATTTGACCAGTCTTTCCTTCTCAAAACACTCTCACCCCGTGGTTTACAAGACAACCATACTTCTTTTCCCTCTTTCTTCCTATTTCTCTGGCTGCTTCTTCTCAATCTCCCTTGTAGGTTCTTCTGCCTTCCAGTTAGATGATGGTGTTCCTAAATACTCCAACCTACCCCTTCTTTTTATCTCACTTCAGAAACACTCCCTGGACTCACTTAAAATATAAGCTAAGAAATCTCTAGTTAAGATCCACCTCTTGAGCTCCAGACCCACATAAACAACAGACAATTGAATAGTCACTTTTCCAATTTGACAGGCACCTCAAATTCAATACAACCAAAACTGAACTCAAGATCTCTCCCATCAAAGTCAATTTACTGTTCCTCCAAAATACCTTCACCCAGTGATTGGTATTACCATCTACAAAACAGCTGGCCAAGACAAAATCCTGCAGTCACCTTTGCCTCCTTTTCTCTCTCACCTCATACATCCAATCAATAACCAAATCCTACGTCCTAAACACCTCTAGAATCCATCTCCTCCACTCAGTATCCAAATCTTTAGTTAGAGCCCCATTATATTTCATCTGGCTTATACCATCAGCCTTCAAAACAGTTCTGTTTCCAATTTTCTCCTTTCTACTCATTCTCCACTCTGCTACCCAAGTGATCTTTTTAAATACTCACCTAGTTAAAACCTTTCAGTGGCGCCTTGTTACTTTACGAAGTCAAAATTCTTAGCAAGAAATTAATGAACCTTTGTGCCAAGCCCTGGACAGTGTATGACCCCTTCTTAATATAACATTACTCTCAGGAGCAAGAAACATAACAAGCTTTCATAACACGCAAAAGACAGAATCCTAGACAAAATGACAAGATGGAAGAATTCTTCCCAAAAGAAAGATCAAAGAGAAACCACAGCCAGGGATTTGCTCAAAATAGATAGAAGCAATATATCTGAACAAGAATTTACAACAACAGTCATAAGAATACTAGCTGGGCTTGAAAACAGCATAGAAGACCTTGCTGCAGACAAACCATAGAAGAAACCCTTGCTGCAGAGATAAAAAAAATCTAGAAACTAGTCAAGCCGAAATGAATGACCCTTTATAACCAACCTAGTTTCTGCTACCATCCTCATCACTAATACATCCATACCCTGCAGTCATATAAGAATTTATATTTGAACCATGTGACTCTGGCCAAATCACCACACCTCTCTCGACCTCAGTGACCTCATATGTAAAATGAAAAAAATTATTACACGACTTCTAAGATATTGCATTGTAAGATCCTCTAAATATATTATTCTATGACTAAAATCAAATTCCTTTCTTTTTCATAAAGAACTTCCTGAATGGGGCACCTGGGTGGCTCAGTCGGTTAAGCCTCCAACTTCAGCTCTGGTTATGATCTCACGGTTAGCGAGTTCGTGCCCCACATTGGGCTCTCTGCTATCATCACAGAGCCTGCTTTGGATCCTCTGTCCTAGTCTTGCTCTACTCCTACCCCACTCGTGCATGGGCGCTCTCTCTCTCTCTCTCTCTCTCTCTCTCTCTCTCTCTCAAAAATAAACATTAAAAAAAAGATAAATTTTTTTTTCAACGTTTATTTATTTTTGGGACAGAGAGAGACAGAGCATGAACGGGGAAGGGGCAGAGAGAGAGGGAGACACAGAATCGGAAACAGGCTCCAGGCTCTGAGCCATCAGCCCAGAGCCTGACGCGGGGCTTGAACTCACGGACCGTGAGATCATGACCTGGCTGAAGTCGGACGCTTAACCGACTGCGCCACCCAGGCGCCCCTAGATAAATTTTTTTTAATGTTTATTCATTTTTTGAAAGGAGAGACATATAGAGAACGTTGAGTAGGGGATTGGCAGAGAGAGAGGGAGACACAATCCGAACAGGCTCCAGACTCTGAGTTGTCAGCACAGAGCCTGACTCGGGGCTCAAACTCACGATCTGCAAGATCATGACTTGACCTGAAGTTGTACACTCAACTGACTGAGCCACCCAGGTGCCCCATAAAAAAACAAAAACAAAAACAAAAAAAACCAAAAAATTTCTTTTTAAGTTTCAACAACAAAAAAAGAACTTTCTAAATATTTTCTATCCTGAATATGTCATTTTCAGTCAATAATATTACCATCATTCTTTAATCCATGCAAAATGCAGAAGCTAGGTGTCACCTTTTATTCTTTGCTTTACACTGTAGTCAAGTATGTTATTCAATCCTATATTAGTTTCTCCACTCTTCCTTTCCTTTCTCCTCTAGTGATCATCCCTGTGATTCAGATATCTACCACTATTTCTTGAAAATTATCAGAACTTACTAGTCATCCTGCTCTCCAATCCATTTATCACACTGGACAACTCCTTACAAAACAATGAAGTTTTAAACTCTAAGACTATCATCATGTCAATGTCAACTCCAAAGCTTTCAAACTAAGAATGAAAAATCCATCTCTCTGAGGCATGAACTTTGGAGCCTCACTGATAAGCAAAGTAAGCACGAAGACAAAGCTGTGACTTGCATTGGCATTAATCATTAAAAGTAAAAATAAGGGGGCACCTGAGTGGCTCAGTCAGTTATGCATCTGACTTCAGCTCAGGTCATAATCTCATGACTCATGAGTTCAAGCCCCACATCGGGATCTGTGCTGACAGCTCAGAACCTGCACCCTGCTTCGGATTTTGTCTCTCTCTCTCTCTCTCTCTGCCCCTCCCCTGCTCTTTCTCTCTCCTCTCTCTCTCTCAAAAATAAAAAAAAATTTAAAAAGAAAAAAAAAATTTAAAGTAAAAATAAGTTCTATAAAAAGCCTACAATTATATCACAATATTAAGGCATAAAAGGAAACACTATACAAGAAAAAATAGAGAAAAATATTATACAACAACACAGTAAAAACAGTGTTGACATTATCAGGTGCAGAAGATCACAAATTTAATGCTCTCTCCAATAAGAAAGTGTTTCACTTCTTTTATGGTTTCAAATGCTCTCATTTACATTTTTTTTCTGTTTATAGTGAAGTCCCATTTATCTGGATAGATATATTTACTAATCACATCTACCTGGAACATGGTTATTCTGATACAATATCCACAAAACTCTTCTGGATAGACAAGAGTGAAATTATAAACTTAGTATTTAAATACTTTATTCATAAATAGCTTTAAAGCCCTGTTAAGAATGTGTTTTTTCTTCTATTAGATCTAATTAGAGGCCCCCAGTGCTTCCCTGACCTCATTTATAACTCCCCCTAACCTACTCTGTTCTAGCTACATGGCCTCCCTGTCATATCCCTGCCCTAAAGTATCTGGTATTGTTGTTGTTATTGTTATTATTATTATTATTACTACTTTTGTTTTTTTTATAAAATCAGCTTATGGAAACCCACCACCAAGCATAAACTAAAGATCCTAACAATAAATTACATGTAACCCTTCCTTAGGACACAATTCTCAATTTATTTTTCATCATTCCCCTGCTTTCAAATTAATAAAGTTTTATCTCATCTGTAACTACTACCAAAAAGTATACTATTTTTATTTTGGCTATTTTTAAAGGGTATCCCATGACATATAAATTTGGCAGACAACTTTTTCACATATTATGTCACCAGTATTATTTCAGCTACCATTCATTTTTTAACTACCATAATATACCACAGTTTATTCGGTCACTTTCCAGTCAGTAGACATTTGAGTGTCTACTTTGTTATTGAGAACAGAACTGCTATGAACATTCTCCAAGACATCTACTTTTGTATATACACAGTATTTCTCTTGGGTATATGCCTACAAGTAAAATCACTGGGTTGTAAAGTTTGTCTAAATTTAACTTCACAGGATCATGAAAAACTATTTTCCAAATGGTTGCAGAAATTGTAGTTGTGGAGTAATGTATAAAAGTTCTGTGAATCCTCCCCCTTTCCAACACTTGGTTTTAAATGGTATCTCACTGTGTATACCTAATTTGATTTCCCCAATTATTAGTGAAGTTGAAATCTCTTCATGATTATTTACCATATACTCTTTTGTGAAATACCTATTTTGTGAAATAGCTTTTTTGTCTGTGACTTTTGATTTATACAACTTTTAAAAAATATTCTTGATATTAATCATTGTCAGCTTTGTATATTGCAAATATCCTCCATTTTATAACTTATTTTTTCACTTCCTTGAAGGTAGCTTTTGATGAACAAAAATTCTTAGTATGTTAACTCTATTAATTTATTCTTTTATAACTTTGCAATTTTTAGCCTTTGCTTTTAAATCCTTTACTATCCTTAGGTCTAAAAGATATACACCCATAGTTTCTACAAAGTTAATATTTTATTTTTGACACTTACGTACTTAAACAATCTGCAATTTAACTTTTATATATGGTGGATGCAGAGATCCATTTTTTTTGTCAATTTCATTTATTAAATAGTAACTTCTTTCCTCACTAATCTGATATTCCATCATTATCAGATACCAAAGCTCCATAAATAAGTGGATTTGTTTCTGGATGTAGAATTATTTCAATAGAAATGAAGTCTTTGATATTCAGCCATTCTGCCCATGAACATGGTATATCTTACAACTCAAATATACAGTGATTAAGTCTTTTTTAATGTCTACTAATAGAGTAGTACAATTTTCCCTAAAGAAGTCTTATATGTCTTTGCTGTTTATTACTAGATATTGATATCCCATGACACTATTTTAACGTCCTTTTAAAGTATGTTTGCTGTCACTGTTACAAAAAATGCAATTACTTTCTGTATACTAGTCTGTCTATATATATTCATCTTTGCAAAACTCTTACATCCAATAATTTACCTATATTCTTTTGACTTTACATGTAAGTGATCATACTGACTCCAGATAATACTTTCATTTCTTCCTTTCCAAATTTAACACCTCTAATTACTTTTTCTTATCTTAAAGCATTGGTTATGTCCTCCAACACAAGAGGCAAGGTGATTATATTTTCCAAAGATAGGGACAAAAACATCTCACAACTCACATATTCTTCTCAGACTAGAACATTCATACTTCTCCCAATGATGTGTAGAGTCTCTGTCCTTCCCCTTGAATCTATGTAGATAATTACAACTTCCACAACCAATACACAACACCAGAACTAACACTGTATAACTTCCCCAGATAGTGCATAAAAATGCACTGCATTTCTGCTCTAGTACTGTTTGCACTTAGAACCTAGCTGCCATGATGTGAAAAAGGCCAAACCACACCATCTGGACAGACCACATAGAGAAGCCATATGTAAATTTTCCAACTGACTGCCTGAGTCCCCAAACTACCAACTGATATCAAATCACCAGATATATGAACATACTTCCAGATGATCCCATCCCCTAGTCATCGTCTAGTGTTCAAGTCATACCACTGATGTATTACCAAGGGTGGATCAGTAACAAGCCTTCTTAGTCTGACTCTCAGAACCCATGAGCATAATAGCTGTTTTATGTCATTAAGTTTAACAGGACTTGTTACGTAGCAATAATAACTAGAATGGGTGATAGATGAGTGGCAACCATGCCTATATCATTCCTGTTTTTAAAGGAAATGTTTTTAATATTTCCCCACTTTAAAAGCTATGTGCTGATGACTTTTTAATTATCCCAGTGGATTAAAGAATTTCCCTATTTTCCTAATTACTAAGCATTCTTACCATGAATTTACATTGATTATCAAATTTTTGTTATCTATTGAAGTTATCATGATTTTTCTCTTTTTAATCTACTGTCATCATTTACATTTATGGATCATATAATAGTAAACCATTCTTGTATACCTGAAATAAACCCAACATGGCAATAGTGTCTGCCTTCTCTTACAAAGTTGGTTTCAATGTGCTAATATCTTATTTAAGATTTCTGCATCTACAGTCATGAGAAAATTTTCATTTTTTAAAAGGTTTATTTATTTTGAGAGAGAGGCAGAGAATGAGAGAATCTCAAGCAGACTCCACACTCAGCACAGAGCCAATGTGGGGCTAGATCTCACAAGTGTGAGATCATGACCTGAACCAAAATCAAGAGTCAGATGTTTAACTGACTAAGCCACCCAGTTGCCCCTGTAATTTTCATTTCTTGTAATGTCTTCATCTGTTTTAGAAATCAGGGTTATGGAGGGCTTTCAGAACTAGCTGGTGCAATACCCCTCTTCTATTAATTAAAATGATTGCAACAGATTGGAATAATGTATTTCTTAAAATTTTGGTAGAAACTTGCTTAGCAAACATCTGGGCCTGTTGCTTTCTTTGTGGGAAGATTCTATTTCTTATAATTATAGGATGATTCAGACTTTTAATTTCTCTCTCAATATTTTTCTAGAAATGTGACTAAGTTTAAAAAAAAACAGTTGACATATAGTTGCTAAGAATATTGTCATTATATTGTTTTTTACTGTGCTAAAATAAACATAAAATTTATTATCTTAACCATTTTAATTGTACAGTTCAGTACACTGTATAGCTTATACAATGCATAAAGAACATTCATACTGTTGTGCAATCACCACCATCCATCTCCAAAACACTTTTCATCTCACAAAACTGAAACTGTGCATGTTAAACAATAACTCCACATTCCCCTCCTCCCCAACCCCTGACAACCATTCCTTACTTTCTGTCTCTATGATTAAGACTCCTCTAAGTATCTCACATAATTGGAATAATATAGTATTTGCCTTGCTGTGACGGGTTATTTCACACAGCACAATGTCCTTAAAAGTTCTTCCATATTGTTGCACATGACAGAAATTCCTTCCTTTTTAAGGCTGAATAATAGTTTAATGTATACCACATTTTGTTTATCCATTCACCTCTCAATAGATATTTGGGTTGTTTCCATATTTTAGCTATCATGAAAAATACTGCTATTAACATTGGTGTACTAATACCTGTTTAAGAACCTGCTTTTAATTCTTTTGGGTATTTCCCTTGAAGTGGAATTGCTGGATCACATGGTAATTCTAGTTTTACTTTTGAGGAACTACTGTACCATTTTACACAACAGCTGCGCCATTTTGCATTCCCAGTAACAGCACACAAGGGTTCCAATTTCTCTATATCCTCATCAACACTTACATTTCTTCTTTATTGGATAGGGTTTTTTTTTAATTTTTTTAAATGTTTTTATTTATTTTTGAGACAGAGAGAGACAGAAAATGAGCAGGGGAGAGACAGAGACAGAGCATGAGCAGATAGAGAGAGAGGGAGACACAGAATCCGAAGCAGGCTCCAGGCTCTGAGCTGTCGGCACAGAGCCTGATGCGGGGCTCGAACTCATGGACTATGAGATCATGACCTGAGCCGAAGTCAGACACTTAACTGACTGAGCCACCCAGGCGCCACTCATTATAGTTTTGATTTGTATTTCCCTAATGCAAATTAATGATTTTGACTATCTTTTCATAAGTTCATTTGCATACCTTCTTTGCAAAAATGTCTATTCAAATCCTTCACCCATTTTTTAATCTGGTGCTTTGTTTTCAGTTGTTGAGTTTTAGGAGCCCTCTATATATCCTGGATATTAATCCTTTATTTGCAAATATTTCCTCCTATTTTTTAGGTTAACTTTTTACTGGTGACAGTTTATACCTGTTGATGCACAAACTTTTAAATATTTTCATCAAGTCTAATTTGTTTTTTTTTCTTGCTTATGCAAGACACCTTACTGTCATATCCAAGACACCATTGTTAAATCCAATGTCAAAGTTTTGCCCTCTATTTTTTTTAAACTTTTTTAGTTTTAGGTCTTACACTAGATCAAGGGTCCATTAGGAATTAATTTGTGTATATACTATTAGTAAAGATTCCAACTTCATTCTGTTGCATGTGGATATCTACTTTTCCCAGAACTACTTGTTGAAAACACTCTCTTTTGTTCATTAAATGATCTTGGTACCTCTACCAAAAATCATTTCACCATATATGGGAAGGTTTATTTCTGGGCTTTCTATTCTATTCCACAGATTTATATACCTGTCTTTATCCAGTAACACGCTATTTTGATTGCTTAGTTTATAGTAAGTTTTTAAATTAAAAAATGTGAGTCATCCAGCTTTGTTCTATTTTTCAGGTTTATTTTGGCTATTCAGCGTCCCTTGAGATTCCATATAAATTTTAGGATGGTTTATCTATTTGTGCAAAAAATATCACTGGGATTTTGATAAAGATTGCATTAAATCTGTACATCATTTAGGATTAGTATTGACATGTTAAGAATCTTAAATTTTCCAATCCATGAACATGGGATGCCTTTCCATTTATTTATGTCATCTTTCTTTCAGAAATGTTTTATAGTTTTAATTGTATAAGCCTTCAATCCTTAGTTAACTCCTAAGTAAGTACCTTATTCTTTTTTGGTGCTACTGTAAATTGAACTGTTTTCTTAATTTCCTTTTCAGATTGTTCATTGTTACTGTATAGAAATGCAACTGGTTTTTGTGTATTGACTCTGTATCCAGCTGCTTCACTGAATTCATTTATTAGTTCCAACAATTTATGTGTGTGTGTGTAATTTCAGGGTTTTCCACATATAATATCATATCATCTGTGAACAAAAACAATTTTACTTCTTCCTTTTGATTAACATGCCTTTTATTTCTCATTATCTTTTTAATCTCTGATTTAGCCATGACTATATGTCTTTTTTAGTTTAAATATACTAAGTTCTATGTATGTACACAAAGTGTATTATTCAGATCTGCATCCTTGCTGATTTTTTTTTTACCTTTATCGATGGTCAGTTAAAATTTTTCACTATAATAGTACCACTTTCTCTCTACATAACTACCCATTTTTTGCTGTATATTTGATGCTATATTTTCTTTTTAAAGTTAACTTTTTACCATTATAAAATGACCAAGCCCTAACATGATTTTTAAGTTGATTTTGGATAATATTAATACAAGTAGCCAGCTTTTTTTTTTTAATGCTTTAAGACTGCATGGACTATCCTTTCTACCTGGAATACTCTTTCCTCAGACAACTATTTGCCTTTCTTACCTCTCCCAGGTCTTGGTTCGAGTATCATTTCCACTGAAACTATCCAATGTTAAATGATAAAACCTTCCCCTCAGCATTCCTGATTCCTCCTTCCTTGCACAGCACTCACCACTTTTTCACATATTTACTGAATTATAATTATTGTTTGCCTCCCACATACACGGTAAACAGAACCTCCACAAGAACAAGAATTGTTACCAGTTTGGTCACCAATTTATTTCCAGCACCTAGAAGTAACTGGCATAGAGGTGGTGCTCAATGTATTTTTGTTGAATAAATAAGACTCTCAACCTCAAAGATCACCAGGGAAATGTAAATTTTAAAACAATGGAATGCTACTGCTACTTCATAGCCACTGAACACAAAAAAAGTTAAAAGTACACAATAACAATCCAAATGTCCATCATGAAGCTCTCCACTACATACCCAAAAGAAAGACATGGTAAAAATCCCATGTGCATATGAAAAGAATGTATATTCTGAAACTACTGGGTACAGTGGTCTACAAATGTAGCGGTCTACAAATGTCACCTAGGTCACATTGGTGAAAGTGTTCAAGTCTTTTATACCTCTTCTCTCTACTTGTAACAAATAGAAAAATTTCAACTACCATTGCAAATATGTCTTTTTGTCCTACACAATCACTTTTTCCTTCATGTATTTTGAAGCTCTGTTATTAGGTGCATATGTATTTAAGATTTTTAACATTTAAAGGAAACCCTATGCAGATTTCTTAAGTTACTTCTATGCAACTCCCTCTCCAGTACCCTGCCTGCAAATTCCGACTGCATCAGTTGGAATTCTAACCTCTGTTTCCTTTACCCTAGTTGGTATCCATTGCTTAGGTCAGGGAAAACTTCCTATGCCTCCTATTTCTCAAGGACCATAGCCCTGTGCTGTCTCTTGTTGAATGCCTAAAAATAGTTGCTTCATTATCTTGTCCAGTATTATAGTCATTTGAAGTAAGATGATAATCCAAGGTGTGCTGTTTCGAAGGGGCACATGCACCCCAAGTTTATAGCAGCACTATCAACAATAGCCAAAGTATTGAAAGAGCCCAAATGTCCATCGTGGATGAATGGATAAAGAAGATGTGGTATATATACATACAATGGACTATTACTCCACAATCGAAGAGAATGAAATCCTTCCATTTGCAACTATGTGGATGGAACTAGAGGGTATTATGCTAAGCGAAATTAGAGAAAGACAAAGATCATATGACTTCACCTATGTATGGATTTAAGATACAAAACAGATTAACATATGGGAAAAGAAGCAAAAATGATATAAAAACAGGAAGGGGGACAAAACATAAGAGACTTTTTTTAATTTTTTTCTAATGTTTATTTATTTTTGAGAGAGACACAGAATACGAACAGGGGAGGGTCAGAGAGAGAGGGAGACACAGAATCTGAAGCAAGTACCAGGCTCTGAGCTGTCAGCACAGAGCCCGACACAGGGCTCAAACCCACAAGCTGTGAGATCATGACCTGAGCCAAAGTCAGAAGCTTAACTGACTGAGCTACCCAGGCACCTCAAGAGACTCTTAAATATAGAGAACAAACTGAGGGTTACTGAAGGGGTTGTGGGTGGGGGGTTGGGCTAAATAGGTAAGGGAAATTAAGGAAGGCACTTGGGATGACCACTGGGTGTTATACATAGGGGATAAATCACTGGAATCTACTCCTGAAATCATTATTGCACTATATGTTAACTAACTTGGATGTAATTAAAAATTAAAAAAGTAAAAATATAGTAAGATGGTAATCCAATCTGTATTATGCCATCATGACCAAATCCAGAGGTTCTTTATTTTTGTATTTCTATTGTTCAGACTGTTTTCCTATTGTTATAATAAATATATTTTTTTGCCTATATGTGTATGTATACACACACACACACACACACACACACACACACACACAGATGCATACAGAGAGAGAGACACACAGAGACAGAGAGAATTATTTTTTTTTAAATGTGGTAAAATGTTAACATTAGGGAAATCTGGGTGAAGAGTATACAGGAATTATTTGGACTATGTGTAACTTTTCCATATGTCTGAAATCATTTCAAAAAAAGAAAAGAAAAGGAAATACAATGCCATAATAAAAGCTACAGACTAGGAAAAAATATCTACAAACCACGTATCTGCTGACAAAGGACTCAAGTCCACATAAAGAACTCTCAAAACTCGGGGCGCCTGGGTGGCGCAGTCGGTTAAGCGTCCGACTTCGGCCAGGTCACGATCTCGCGGTCCGGGAGTTCGAGCCCTGCGTCAGGCTCTGGGCTGATGGCTCAGAGCCTGGAGCCTGTTTCCGATTCTGTGTCTCCCTCTCTCTCTGCCCCTCCCCCGTTCATGCTCTGTCTCTCTCTGTCCCAAAAATAAATAAACGTTGAAAAAAAATATTAAAAAAAAAAAACTCTCAAAACTCAATGGTAAAACAAAACAAAACAAAATCCAATTAGAAAATGGATAAATGGATAAAATATAAACATTTCACCAAAGAGGATACACACAGAGAATGACAATTAAGCAAATTATAAGACATTCAGTATCACTAGTTATTAGAGTAATGTAAATTAAGAAAACAGTGCAATATCACTACACACCTATTAGAACGGTTAAATAAAAAGCAGTGACAATACCAAATGATGGCAAAAATGTAGAGAAAAAATCTTTCAAACACTGATGGTGCAAATATAAAATGGTACAGCCACTCTGAAAAATGTATTTGTCAGTTACTTTAAAAGTTAAACAATACTTACCATAAGATCTAGCAATAGACCTTCTGGGGATTTTCTCAGAAAAAGGAAAACTTAACATCCACACAAATATCTGTACATAATTGTTCATAGCTTTATTTTTAATAGCCAAAAACTGGAAATAACCAAAATGTCCTAAAATAATAAACAAACTGTGCCACATCCACACCACTGAAGTATTAGTCGGCATTAAAAAGGAAAAAAAAAAAGAAAAAGGAAAAAAAAAAACTATCAAAACATGCAATGAGTTGAATGGATGTCAAAGGCATTATACTGAGTGAAAAAAAAGCCAATCTCAAAAGGTCACATACTGTTAATTCCATTTATATAACAATCTCAGAATGACAAAGTTGTAAATATGGAGAACAAATGAGTGGTTTCTAGAAGTTAAAGAATGATGGAGAGGGAGGGAGTAGGAGTGACTATAAAAGGGTAGTACAAAGGAGATCTTATTGATGATGGAACAGTTCTGTATTTTGATGTAGTAATGGTTACACAAATGTACAGATGCAATAAAATGACACAAAACTATACACACACATTGTTATCAATATCAGTTTCCTGGTTTTGATATTGTACTGTAGTTACACGAAATGAAACCACTTGGGAAACTGGAAGGTAAGTAATAAGCAGGACTTCTCTGTATTATCTTTGCAAATTCTTATAAATCTATAGTTATTTTAAAATAAAAAGGTTTTCTTTTACTTATACATACATACATTCAAAAAGTATGTAAAATGAAACTTAAATATTTCTCTTTTAAAATGTTTCGAGGGGCACCTGGCTGGCTCAGTTGGCTGAGCATTTGATTTCAGCTCAGGTCATGGATCTTGTGGTTCTTGAGTTCAAGCCCCACAATGGGATCCCTGCTTTCAGCCTGTCAGTGCAGAACCCGCTTCGGATCTTCCATCCCCCTCTCTCTGCCCCTCCCCATTTGTTCTCTCCCAAAAATAAATGAACATTTTTTTTAAAAGCATTTAAAATGTTTTGGCTTACAATGCATTTTCCTTTGAATTAGTTTGTCAATTTATTACATATCTGCCTTAGTTTCATAATGCATTAATTTAGTATATTTTAGAAACCCTAACATCAATGACCTGAAGAAAAAGAGGTATGTCCAATTTATGGTATAAATACAATTTATATCACTCTTCTTTATAGAGGGTGACAACAATTATAAGACAAACAAGGAAAGGAAGGAGAAAGGAAGAAATAAATGACTCAAGAGACAAATAAATCAACAAAACTAGACCAAGAAATGATCCAGATGACAAGAACTTAAAAAAAAAAAAAGCAACTGTGCATAATATAAGAATATAATGCAAAGTTAGAAAACATATATAAATGGATATCAACAGACAGATGGAAACTACCAAAAAAAAAAAAAAAAAGGAAAATGTAAATGCTGATAATTAAAAACACACTATCAGCGGGAAATTCGTTTTGGGCTTATCATGACTCTACAGAATAAGGAGAAAAAAATCAGTAAACTTCAAAATAAATCAAAAGAAATTACCCAAATTAAAATACATACAAACACACAGTGACATTAAGCTTATAAATGTAATTTTATACTGTCACTCATGGTATCTATATTATATATAAAAGAATACAACCAAACAGAAACACTCTTCCACAGAAAACTGCCTCTACCTAATATATATTTATATAAAATAAGGGAAATAAGTTAATGACTACAAAAAATATTAATTTCTATGAATTACATAACAGAATAAAAGTACATAAGAAATTTAATGAGTCATAACTAATAACAATGTTTTAAAAGTCACTGGAAATACCACTCTGCCTAAAGAGAAGGATCTCTTAAAATTATAGTGGATTTAACATCTGAAAGTAATTCTTCTTGACACCATCAGGAAAACAGGTGCCAGCACCAAACAATCACAAGGAAAGGAAGAGTATTTCCATTCCTGCTTTACTCAAAAAATAATTCAACAACATTATTAATTACATTCATTTGACAGAGTAAATCAACTTTCTTTGACCTAGATATTCTCAGATCTAACAAAACATAACACATGCTCAAATGTTGGCTGATCTTAATAAAAGTGTATTATTTCGAAGAGCAAAGTACAACAAAGCCTAATGAAATAAATTATTTCTTTTTTTTTTTTCAACGTTTATTTATTTTTGGGACAGAGAGAGACAGAGCATGAACAGGGGAGGGGCAGAGAGAGAGGGAGACACAGAATCGGAAACAGGCTCCAGGCTCTGAGCCATCAGCCCAGAGCCTGACGCGGGGCTCGAACTCCCGGACCGCGAGATCGTGACCTGGCTGAAGTCGGACGCTTAACCGACTGCGCCACCCAGGCACCCCTGAAATAAATTATTTCTAATGACCATTTTAGATATTCTTCCCTGAGTCTTCACTGATCATCAAAAAAGACCATAGTGTGTCACTGAAATGAAATGATACTCAGAAGATCTGATTTTCCTTTATCATTAGAGATGATAAAGGATACTATATTTAAAATCAATAGTAAATTTTACCAACATATGTACATAAATGACACTACTTCTAGCATTAGTAACAAAGAAGAAAACAGTTACTTGCAACCATTAAATTTATTTTAAAATGACCTAGTCCACTTAAAACCAACTCACACTGTTGTCTAAAATGTCTTTTACCAGGACACCAAATGGGATTTGCATCCTGCCAAAAGATTAAAACTCAAATTCATATGTTACTGTACTTTGTTTTCCTCCTTTTTTTTTTTTTAATGCTATGAAGCACTATAACTCAAACTGAACGGTAGAACAGGAGCTGAACTGATAAATTAGAACTTAACTGATAAATTAGAACTGATAAATTAGCCATTACTATAATGATGTTGCTGCCAGCATTCTACCCTTCATCAGTTTTACTCTCTCCAGATGTTTCATATTCATTTATAATTTGAATCAGTTAAATATAGACCCATGTGTTCTTCCACAGACTTCAATGCTGACATCCACCAGAAATATTCTCAGGCCTTTAAAAATAAAAATGTCATCAATTGTATACACCATTTAAGCCTGTATCAGATTTAAAATGGCCAATCTATGGCATGCCTTGAATGAGGTCCATGATGGCTTTGACTACTAGTATGTGACAGAAATGACACTGTACCATTTTCTAGGCTTAGACCTTAAGAAATTGATGGCTTTCACTTCCTGTACTTTGGAAAACTTGCTCTGGATGATGCTTCTCCACAGAAGAAATTTTACTATCCTAAGACTACTATGTTGTAAAGTAACCCAAAATAGCCATGTGGAGAGACCACATCAAGAGAAAAACACCTAATGAATCTCCCACTCTTCCAGAAATGGCAGCCTCAGTGCTAGAGGACACAACAGTACACAGCCATCAAAATCCTTCCCAAATTCCCGACCCACAAAATTGTGAGCAAAATAAAATAGTTGTTTAAGCAACTAAGTTTTGGGAGTTCTGTGCTGAACGACAGATAACAAACCAAAACTACAATTTAATTTTATGTACAAATAAACTCACTATGACAATAGAGAAGACAGCAGACTACCTGTTTATAGTATAATAATGAAACTTTTAGAGACTTTTAAATTATCAACTTAGTATCTACAGTACAAATTTCTTTGTCTTCCATTAAGTAACTCATAAATTAATCATGAAAGAAACATATATGCCCCAATGCTTTTGATTCTTACTGTGTGAAGGAAAGTGTCAAGGCTACTAAGACATGACCCTATACCTATCCTCCCATGAGTTGACTATACACTAGTAAGAATCAGTTGTTTTGCTCTAAACATATTTAATCCAATTTATTTGCTAATATAATTATATGATTAAATATTTTAAAATCTATAAGAACTGGAAGTCATCATTTCCCTGAGTAAGTTGAACATTTCATAACAATTTGATAAAGTCTAGTTGCTTTTTAAAAAAATATTTTCAAGAAGTAAGACTAGAAAATTTAGAACAGTAACCACTGGGACTATTTTTCAACTGTCTCATCATACCTAAAAGGAAAATAAAACTAGATATTGAAGATAATGGTGATAGATGTGATTTAAGAAAGGCCATGATTAATTTCAATCAGGAGACCTATGTTCATAGAAAAGATGTGGGCTTAATATCAAAACACTGGGTTATAAATATATACTATGTTTTAAGGTATATACATAACATTTTTATAACTAACCACTCTAGCCAAAAAAAAAATTTTATAAGCAATATCCAATCGAGTTGGATAAAGGAGATTGTAATATAAGCTCTTTTTGTTCTTTAAATATTTATTTATTTTTGAGAAAAAGACAGAGACAGAGTGCAAGCAGGGAGGGACAGAGAGAGAGGGAGACACAATCTGAAGCAGGCTCCAGGCTCTGAGCTGTCAGCACAGAGATGGATGCAGGGCTCAAACTCAGGAGCCTTCAAGCCCTGTAATCATGACCTGAGCCGAAGTTGGCCACTTAACCAACTGAGCCACCCAGGCACCCCTATGCTTTTTTTCTTTTTTCCCTATGTTCTTTTTAGAAAACGTTGTTTTGTTTTTTTTTTTTAATTAAGAAATAAGGATGAAGTTTCAGTTTTGCAAGATGAAAACAGATCTGTGGACGGATGGTGGTGGTGATAACACCACGTGATTACACTTAATGCCACTGAACTGTATACTTTAAAATGGTGAAGACGGGGCGCCTGGGTGGCGCAGTCGGTTAAGCGTCCGACTTCA
Source organism: Felis catus (assembly GCF_018350175.1). Taxonomy (NCBI): domain Eukaryota; kingdom Metazoa; phylum Chordata; class Mammalia; order Carnivora; family Felidae; genus Felis; species Felis catus. Next base: position 61,444,690 of record NC_058374.1, on the reverse strand, counting down.
GCCAGGTCACGATCTCGCGGCCCGTGAGTTCGAGCCCCGCGTCAGGCTCTGGGCTGATGGCTCGGAGCCTGGAGCCTGTTTCCGATTCTGTGTCTCCCTCTCTCTCTGCCCCTCCCCCGTTCATGCTCTGTCTCTCTCTGTCCCAAAAATAAATAAAAACGTTGAAGAAAAAAAAAATTTTAAATGGTGAAGACAGTAAATTTTATGTTATGTGTCAGACTAAAGCAACAGACTTAATAAATAAAAAAAAAAATCAAAAACATGTTGGGTGACAAGCCAGTCACCAAGAGTACATATTGTGTAATTCCATTTATATGAAGTTCAATAACAGGTAAAACTAACCTATGTAAAAGAAATCAGAAGACTGGATCAGAGGATGGGGTAAAATGGTCTATGGAGACAGCATAAGGTCAATGAAAGAACTTTCTGGGAAAATGGAAATATTTCCTATCTTGATTGGAGTATATAGTACACAGTTATATATATATGTCAAACACAATGAATTCTACACCCCCTATCTGTACATTTCACAATATATGCAAATTCCACATTAGTTTTTTAAATGGGGAGGTGGGGAGCGGAAAAAGACTGAAGAAGTTAGTCTAGAAATTAATTCATGAGAATTATCCTCTGAAACAATATATGTAATGGTATTTTTTAGCCACCAGAATTATTAACCAGAACAGCTTATTGAAAGGTAAATTGCCAGCTGGTAACAGAGAAGGATACGCTACAATTTCTGACTCGTCAACTATAACGGTTTTAAAGGTAAATAAAACATCACCATCTTGATTACTTAAACTAAAACAAGATATCTAGAAGGACTAAAAGACTTTTAACTTCCCTCAGACTAGCCCTGTTTTCCCATCTGCCTAATCCTCATTCCCTCCAATTCAAGCCAATCCAATTTAACTCAACTGCCTGCTACACTTATCTGTGTAAATTATGTGAGGAGCTAAATGTAACAGAATACAAAGATGAATATATAGTAAACTCAATCCTCAAGGCATTTATAATCAAATAGATGGCACTGCACAAGTAGGTAATAACTACAAGGAAAGACTTTGTGGTACCTGCCATATTCCAATTGAAACCCTGTCCACTTCAGACCACTAATTTGAAAGGTGAATTTTTTTTTTTTTTTAAGGAAAGGCAAACAGCAACGAGTGGTTCATGCTGCACATTTATCCCCTACTCCTCCCTTTTTATTACCAGTGAAGGAAAAATCCCGTAGTATCTCTGCTTCCAAGACATTTGAGAATGCAAATACAAAGGGTTTCCTGTAGTCTTTACAAGATAGAAAAGTACTGCGTGTTATACAAAGTGATGAATCACTAAACACTACACCTGAAACCAATTTTACCATATATGTTAACTAATTAGAATTTAAATAAAAACTTGAAATCAAGAAAACAAAATAAAGTTCATAGCTACAATTCTGAGTGGATGAGTAAAACTATTCACCATATTTCTAATAAAAGATACTCAGTTTGACTCAAACCATTGACCATCAATGTTCCTGGCAATATAGGAGTAATCAGATTTTAGACTTTTCTGGAGTGAATTATTCTGCTTTAAAAACCGAAACTCTAAAATTAGAATTATGAAGTGACAGAAAACATCACAATCTGAATTCTACTTACACAAAACCACACAGTTTTCTATGCCAAATTCCTAATTTACAGCTGGGAAAATCACCATTGAAGATAGCCGAGCCTAAATCAGATTCACTCAACATAAAACCAGATGTAGACCTCAAATTACATGTGACATCTCCAGCCACTCATATAAATAAGAATAATGCAAGCTGAAAGACAATAAATTCACCTAGACCCTTGTACACCGGCCACTCTACTAGCAGCACAATATTCCTTTCCTAAAATTCTCAAATAAATTAGAAGAAAAGAAGAAAACATATATATCTTCATTTAAGTATAATTATAAATGTGAAACTAATTTCAATTCTTCTAGGACAATTCCTTGAAGCAAAACAAGATATTCTAGATCTTGAAATACACCTGTCATTTTAAAAATATAAAGAAAAAACCCACCAGACTTTTAGGATACCAAGTCTTACACGTCACCTCAGAACTCCTCCCCAAACAACGTGTCATAAGTGGACAGAAACAAACTGTACAAGATATTTCTTTAGTTGTTGGCTTCATCAGCTATTGATTTTCCCACCATAAATTAACAAAACCAATGTAACTCAACAGGAGTCTGCCTGTAAGTATAAAATCCCTTTATATTATTTGGCTTCAAAAGTTTGTACCCTATGGAATATCCATTTGAAATTTTACCTGGCATGTACATGCTACAATATTTTGTTTGTCATTTGAAGCCACACCAGATTCCAACCCACAGAGACAAGATTTCCAATTTATTTCTCACAACCCACTATTCAAAACCCAAACTTACAATACAGAAAGGCATTGCTAAAATTCTGTAGTAGTAGTAGTAGTAGTAAAGCCAATTAATTACCATAGATCTCTATTTTTAGGGAATTTCTTAAAGCTTCTAAAATCCATAATATATAGCATTTCAATATCTAAATTAAGTATTTAGTACTTAATTAAGTACTTAAGTACTTAGCCACTTAAGTGGCTTAGTCAGTTGAGTGTCTGACTCTTGATCCCAGGGTCATGGGATCGAGCCCCACATCAGGCTCTATGCTGAGCATGGAGCCTGCTTGAAATTCTTTCTCTCTTCCTCTGACCCTCTCCCCTGCTCTCATGAGCATTCACGTTCTCTCTAAAATAAAGTAAATAAATTTAAAAAAAATAAAAATATACTCAAATATATGAGGCTCACCTTGGAACTCTAACGTAAGAGTTCTTTCTAGGTTAGAAATCAAACCTAACTTAGCTCAAGCACTATAAATTGAATAAATAATAACATGATTTCTTAAAAATAACATGGTATCAAATACAATTATTGTACAGTTTATCAAAAGTATACATCAGGGGCTCCTGGGTGGCTCAGTCGGTTAAGCGTCCAACTTCGGCTCAGGTCATGATCTCACGGTCTGTGGGTTCGAGCCCGCGTCGGGCTCTGTGCTGACAGCTCAGAGCCTGGAGCCTGTTTCAGATTCTGTGTCTCCCTCTCTCTGTGACCCTCCCCCATTCATGCTCTGTCTCTCTCTGTCTCAAAAATAAACGTTAAAAAAAAAAAAGTATACATCATATTAATTTATAGAAATTAGACTCTCCTGCTTCCTTATACACACCTATTCCATGTGACTTCAAAAATTAAGCTTGTCGGGGTGCCTGGGTGGCTCAGTCAGGTAAGAGACAGATTCTTGATTTCAGCTCAGGTCACGATTTCACAGTTTCATGAGTTTGAGCCCTACATAGGACTCTACGCACCGACCACGTGAAGCCTGCTTGGGATTCTCCCTCTCTCCCTCTCTCTTCCCCTCTCCCACTCATGCTCTCTCTGTCTCTCTTAAAATAAATAAATAAACTAAAAAAAATTAAGATTGTTACAAAACATCACATAGTGCTGATATGCTACAAACTGCATCATTTCAGAAACATCAAAATCTGGTATCCAGTTTTTCCCATAATGGTAAATATCACCAATGAATCAATATTATGTCCACCCACTACTATTCAAAATGCAAACCATGCAGCTGCAACCGTCATATTGGATCAAAGTTTTTAATACTACCAAAAAACAATAGGCAAAACTATCACTCAAAATATTTGGAAGATGAAACAAGATGAGTTAAAGTTTTCTCCGTTACGCAGAGACACCTGAAAACTCTTTTTGTTTTAACTTAAAAAATGCTTCCTAAAATACACTGGTCAATTTCCCTGTCTTAGAAAATAAAGTACAGAGAATCATCACATTACATGTATCCTTTACACATGAATGGCTGTTCAGGGAGTAGAATGGATATATTCGAAGAATGAACTGAGACTTTCATTTTCTCTTTCCACCTTTCACCCTCACCACTACCATGTACTGTTGAAATAATACATGTTGTTAAAGACTTATTTCAGAGAAGAATGAAGAGATATTGAAAAAAACTACAAAAGTTTAGCCTTCATAAAAAGTCAACAAAGAAACAATAGCTATCTTCAAATGTATTAAAACAGAACTCTTAGATAACAAAATGAAAACCCCTTGTACTATAAGGCACACATAGTAAGTGGCATCTCTTAATTTTGCCAACCCAACACCTTTCCCTCCAAGCTTCTCCTAGCCATAACGGTGGGCAATTTGCTCAAACTGAACTAAATAAAATAACACAATTAATAATTAGTCCTAAGGATAGGAAACTATAGCTCAATCAATCAATCTTTCCTTGGGATGTTTCCAACTAGATATAGAAGGGAGAAAGTCCCTTCCCTTTCTGTTCACAAAACTTTCTTTATCTACTAAGTTATGAACTCCACCACCTTATCTTACTTCCTCAGCATGCACGTTCAGTCCCACTTTAAATATTTTGCCTAAGCTATTCCCTGGAATGCTCTTCTTCATGGTATTTACAGAGCTAGTTATTTCTTTTGATTCAGATCTCAGCTTTAACATTCCCTCTGGACAAAGGCTTTCTTAAGCAGTCACTTAATCACTGTCACATCATCTTACTTTAATTCTCTACATAGCACTTATCACTTAAATATACTTCTTTTTAATACTCATTGCTGTATCTTCAATACCTTGAATAGTGCCTGGCACAGACTACATTCTCCGTTCGGAATCTGTTCAATAAACAAATGAAAGCTGTAAAGGCTCAAGCCCAAAGCTAGCAACCATGGCCCTAGCCCCAGAGAGAAGCTGGTCTGAAAGAGTGAAGCAATTAAGAAGAAAAACAAAGCAAATCTCCTGAAGGCATATGAATCTTTTCAGTCATCCCAAAGACCAGCTCCAACCCTACCCATAACAGAGTCTGATTACGTAGATCAGACGTCTTTAAGATGGTGTGCACATACCACCCTGAGGAGGAGCAGGAGACAAGCAAGACGATCCATCAGAATGTGAGAAGAAATACTCCATCTAAAATAAAATACACGTATTTTATATTATCTTTGGCGAAGTACTATATTTGTGTCTGTTTTATAATGTACATATGACTATAGTCATACACACATGCATACACACACACACAATGAGTAGATAAACACACCAATATTGGACGTATACCTGATACCTGATAGAGGTAAATAATCAAAAAAAGTCTGGAGATTATCAATGTCAAACTTGTTTTTCTTAGGCTGAAGTGTTTCAGGTTTATTTCATTTCTAACCAAGAGATTTTTGAAACGTACTTAAAACATATTTGGTGCTCAAATATTTGCACAATGCTGAATGCGCAGACTAATGATGGCTCCAGAGAACAGACAAATGAAAGCCAAAAGCAAAGAGATTTAAAATCTACATAAAATTAAAATTCTAAAATTTAGACCCGGCTAAAAGTAATCACCACCTCTCCAATTATAAATGTGCCACTACAGGGTGGGTTCAAGTAGAAGCCTGCTGACCATTAGTAAAGGATACTTAGAAATGATTTCAGCACTTGCAAGGCAGTCTATGTAACAAATTTAACTGAGTGATATTAAATGCTGGCAATGTAATGACAAATTAAGTTTACTCCTTTCCCCTTGGAGGTCACAATTTAACAAAGACAAACTTGCAAACATATATATAGTATACGTTAGATATCTATATGCATGGTATAGTGGCAGGAATAGGAAAAGGTGATGATTAACTCTGTATGGTGGGAATATTTAAGTTGAATATTGAGATATGCAAAAGCCACTTTTTCCTGTTAGTCAAGAAAGATAAAAACACTTCTGACAAAGGAACATGTGAGAAAGGACAGGTATAAAAAGCACATAGTATGGCAAACCCAAAATACGAGTAATATGAAACTGTTGAATGACAAGGTGCCATGGCAGAAGAATATCTACAAATGAAGCTGCTGGATAAGTAGGTAGGAGCCAAATTGTGAAATGTCATTCTAAGGAGTTGGAGCCATAAAACAATAAAAATAACTATCTTGTACAGTGTACTACTTTGTATCAGACACATACCTAAACTCTTTAGATATGCTACCACTTTTAATCCTCAGAAGATGTCTATCATTATCTATCTACACTTTCTAAAAAAGAAAACTTAGGCTAGAGAAAGACCAAGTAATTTGCCTAAAATCACAGTTAAATTAGAGTCAAGAGACAGAACTCACTGAAGGATTTTGAGAAGGGATGTAAGTATTCTGAATAAGTGACATGTATTTTAGAAAAAGGTCTATGAAGCAATGTGGATTAAGGGGTGGAAGTAACAGGTTAGTTTTAGGGAAATGAAAGACATAAATATAATCCAAATAAGAGCTACTAATGGGGGTTGTAAAAGGGAAAGGAAAACTAAAAGATTCCACTGGTTTCTAGCTTGAGAAAGCAGGTAGAAAAGAAAGTTTAGGTAGGACAATGAGGCATAAAATGAAAAAGATGAGGTATAAAATGATTAGTATGAGTCTAGGCAATATGGTCACATTTAAAGTTTCAAAACAAAAACAAATACAAAAACAAAAGCCAGTGGAATACAGTCCAATAGGGAGTTAACTAGAAAGAGCTCTTTCTAAAACAGAAGTGAGAATTGCCAAGATAAACATATTTAGAAAGCATCAATATAAATACAGCAATTAAAAAATTAGGCCAAATAAAGTAGAAAATAAATATCCACAAGTCCATATTGATATAAATGACAAAAGGAAGGAGGGAGGGAGGGAGGGAGGGAGGGAAGGGAGGGAAGGGAGGGAGGGAGGGAAGGGAGGGAGGGAGGGAGGGAGGGAGGAAGGAAGGAAGGAAGGAAGGAAGGAAGGAAGGAAGGAAGGAAGGAAGGAAGGAAGGAAGGAAAATTTTTCCATGCAGAAAAATTCCAATTAATTTATACAGATACTCTATCTTCAAGAAGGAGGAACTCCCCACTCCTTAAGTATGGCCTGAACACACCGACTTCATTCCAAAGAATACCAAATGATTCAAGTCAACATTAGCAATGATTAAGTCACGTTGATAGTATGTACCCTTGATATGACATGATCAAATGACATTTTACATACATGGTCTCCTCCCAAAAACCTATAACTTCATTCCAAATGTGAGTAAAACATCAGACCAACCTCAACTGATTGAAGGGCAATCTATAAAACACCAGACCAGTACTATTCAAAACTGTCAAGGTCATCAAAAGCAAGTTAAGTTTAAAAAATCATCACAGCCAAGAAGAACCTAAGTATACATAACAACTAAATGTAATATGATATCCTGCTTTATGGGAATCTGGAATAGAGAAAAGAAGGTAGATAAAAACTATGGAAATCTGAAAAAAGTCATGTACTTTAATTAGTAATTGTGTATAAACATTGGTTCATTAATTTTAACAAATGTACCATACTAATATATCAATAATAGGAAAAACTGTGACTGGGGTATATAAGAACTCTCTGTACTGAGTTCACAATTTTTTATAAATCTAAAATTATTCTAAACAATAAAAGGGTTTTTTTTTTTAATTAGGCCAAAAACAACAACAACAACAACAACAACAACAACAACAACAACATAGAAAACCATTACTACTCAAGGGATAGGTCGAATAAAGTAAGTTAGTAAAAGAAATTTAAAAGAGATGATCATGAATATACAAAGACAGAATGATGCCCTAGAAATAATAAGGAAAAACTGTACAAGAATAGAAACAGGCATAATAGAGGTCAAAGAAGATAAGGAATGAACAGAAACTACTGGATTTAGGGAGTCAGTGGTTTAAAAGGAAAAGTTCAGTGGAGCTAAAAGATGAAAGGTAAACCACAATGGGTTATGATGCCTACAGAGCCCTGATTTTATAATTCTCTCAGTCACAAATCTCTTCAGAGATTCTTCTAGTTTCAAATCTATTGAAAGTCTCCCCTATTCCTTGAATTCACATCAATTTAGTAGCCAAAATCTCTTACTGAATCATCTTTCACAGTGTAAAATAAAGTATTAGGAGATGCATCAGATAGCATACTTTTTATCCAGAAGTAACAGAAATTCCAAAAGCAAACGAGCTTAAACAATAAGGAAATGTATAACCATTGTCAAATATAAGAGGAAGCACACAGATACAGCAGGCTCTAAGCACTACAAGTCAAAGCTTCAGGAACTCTCTGTAAACTCCCCTGGCTGAGTGCCTGTGTGGAGCTTTACCAACAGGCTGGAAACAAAGTGATCAAGATATTCTGAGATTGTGATCTGCCCATCTTTGAACCTGTCACTAGCAAAGAAAGGGAATTTCCATGTTTCACTTAGACTCTCAATCCTGGATCGAGGAAAGAAGACCCCTTTTTCTGACTCATGTGAAGAAGGGTTAGATGCCTGAAGAAAATAGGTTCAGTTAGACAGACAGGAAGGAAATAATGCTAAACAGGCTATCAATAAATGCTAAATAGGAAGTTCTTATTTGCATGTTTTCATAGCTTTTGAAAATTTTAAAAATTACTTTAATACAATGAAGAATAGGCTTAAACCAAATGATAACCTCAAAGACAATACTGTTTTTATAGGACAAGAGGAAAATGTGGTATGAATTTGTAGGCTTTCATCACTCAAACTTATATCACAAAAATAAAATGTATTAGAGTATTTTAAAACCAGAATGTTATCACATTTTACACTAAATTGTTATTTTATTAGGGATAAGATAGTAAGAGATTCCAAGGGAGTGGAAAGAGCCCTGGATGTGGGGTCAGGGCTCTAGGCGCTTAGACCTAATGCTTCCATTAAATTGCAGATTATCTCAGTCACGGAATCTATCTAGATTTCAGTTTCGTCCTCTGTTAAATCAGGAAATTCAGAGAAGGGGTTCTTCAGGTTTTCTTTCTGTTTACTTCCTAATTATAAATAGTATTCACTTAATAACTTAAAAATTTATGTGGACTATTTAACATTGTAATTCTGGGCTAGCCAAATCCTAAAGACATACAAGCTGAGACACAAAAGCTTCACTTTGAAAAACTTCACTACAAAACTTCTTTTTCATGAAAACCCTCACTGTGGCCAGAAATATAAATAGCATGATGTTACAACTTTCTGAAATAACTCAAGAATTTAATTCAATTTCTCTTTAAAACCAAATTCATTATTAAAAGGTTGCAGCATACCTACAGAAGCAAACCCTCACTGCTGGACAGGAGAACGGAAAATGACAAAAACTCAACCACTTTGAAATTCAATTAAAGACAAGATTTCTAACCACTAAGCCTAAATGAGGAAGAAGATGAAAAGCAAAACACAATAAGAAAGCTGGAATTCAAGTCATAAACAGAAAGGGAAATTTCTATATAGAGTATGAAAGAAGGGGTGGAAACACCCCAAAGTAAAACCAGCCTATAGGCCTAGAAGAAATTAAATCTATATATCTCATGAACTTCTCTTAAAGACTATTAATTTACACAAAATTGATAGAAATAATTTACAAAATCAGGTTGGTGACAGAAACAGGAGAGGAAACCGTTACTCTTGCCCTTTGGGAATTTCAAATTAATGGATTTTGGCAAACCAGACACAAATCATATGGGACGACTGGATAAAACCTTATGATTTTAGCCAAATGTATTATGACCTGGAGTTGGTTCTTCTCAAGATTATTAATAATGAAAAATACTTACATGGGATACACATGATTGCCAGGAAAAAAAAAATGCTCTTCTTTGAAAGTTTTTAAAACAACAAACTACCCACAGAAACCACATGGGCACAAAATGAAACAAATCTGGTCACTGATTTGTGGAGCATTTAAGCACTCCCCAAGTGAAAAACTCAGCTTTAGGCTCTCTTTTTGGGACGAGCAGAACATCCATGAAAATACCTGACTTGTAGATACCAAGGAAACAATACAGACATACCTCTGCTGGCCTGAGTTTCAAGAAAAACAATTTTCTCCAAGAACCTGATGGTTTTAAGAGACTACTTAACTTGTTTTAAAAAGACATATCTTTTCCTCATGGTAAGAATCTAAAAAAAACCCAGAAACTTGTACCCAATGTTTATAGCAGCACTTTCATCAATAGCCAAATTATGTAAAGAGCCTAAATGTCATCAACTGATGAAAGAATAAAGAAATTGTGGTTTATATACACAATGGAATACTACATGGCAATGAGAAAGAATGAAATATGGCCTTTGTAGCAATGTGGATGGAACTGGAGAGTATTACGCTAAGTGAAATAAGTCACACAGAGAAAGACAGATACCATATGTTTTCACTCTTATGTGGACCCTGAGAAACTTAACAGAAGACCATGGGGGAGGGGAAGGAAAGGAAAAAAAAAAGTTAGAGAGGGAGGGAGCCAAACCATAAGAGACTCTTAAAAACTGAGAGTAAACTGAGGGTGGATGGGGGGTGGGAGGGAGGGGAAAGTGGGTGACGGGCATTGAGGAGGACACCTATTGGGATGAACACTGGGTGTTGTATAGAAACCATTTTGACAATAAATTTCATATAAAAAAAAAAGAAAACACCAATAAATGCAAAAGGAAAAAATAAAGCCTAAAAACTCTTAAAATTAAATAAAAGAAAATGAACTCTCACTCAAAGTGCTTAACATTATAATAATAACCTACTGTAATTATCAATTTAAATACCAAAACTCCCTACTATCAGTAGCAGTATCATCAATACATGAGGATTACTCAATTTATCAAATTGTGTAATATAATACCCTAGTGAAATGGTATACCAAAGAGGTGACTTTCAAAGGAGGAAAGAATAAATATAGAGGGAGAAATCTTGTCCAGGACACAAGCAAAAGAAAAAAGTAGATGAGTAACATAAAGTTGCACTGGAACACGAGAAGGTAGGCTGTGTACATTTAATAGGTACAGTCTCAGAAAAAGGAGGCCAAATGAAACCAGAGTCAAACACAAGCTAGCACACAACAAAATCTAGGGTAAAATGCAAAGGCTACATAAACATTTCATTTATGTATATAAATATCATACAGATACCAGATACATTAACTAAAAATAGAAATTTTATCTTGACAGTCAGCATCACAAAAACATCTACCTATTTTAGTATTTATTTATTTTTGAGACAGAGAGCATGCGAGCCAGGGAGGGGCAGAGAGGGAGGGAGACGGAGAATCCTAAGTGGATCCTGTGCTGACAGCAGAGAGCCAAGGGTGGAGCTCGAACTCACAAATCAAAACACGAGATCATGACCTGAGCCGAGTCAGATGCTTAATTGACTGAGCCACCCAGGTGCCCCAACATCCACCTATTTTAAAAAGTGAATTAAAAAAAACCTTTTTTACCATGGCCTGTATCACATTGTCCCTATAAGACATAAAAAGAACACAATATAGACCCAAGAGCATGCAGAGCTACAAGTTTACATATATCTGCACACATACCCACTATGCTTTCCATTTCCCGACACAATGACATAAAAATTGGGGGTTTTTCTCCTCTACTTTGGCTTTATATAAGGTGCTGACTTTTCCCTTGGATAGGCTGGCAAAGCACAGCTTGTCAAAGCTTGCATAACCTTGAAGAACACATATAATTTCCAGAAGAAATAAAGAAAGAATGGAAAAATAGATGAGTTTCCAAAAGAAATAATTTTAAATTGTACATATCTATAGTCCTCATCCTTTAGAGATGATGTTACTGGTGGTATTTGTTACCACATGCATGAATCCTAAAAAGCCAAAGAATTAGAGCCCTCCAAGGGCAACTGCAGCTATCTTATAAACTATAGTTTCAATACAGTGAAAAGGAGAATAATGCCAAGGATAGAGAGCACTGGGATTGTCACCTAGTCAGAAAGAATACAGATCTGGAGAAAGATCAGATTAGACTCATTTCAGAAAATGAGCAAGAAAACCCTGCAACTATACTCTATTCTCTATTAGGTAATCTCTAATTAACCAAACAGCATAAAACTTTTAGACTAAAATTCTTCACATTATACCAAAATGAGTGTGTGTTTTCTAAATATTATAATAATCTATTATGGATACAGAAATGAGAAATGTCTGTTTCTCAACGTTTACTAAGAGTGGGAAGTCGTGTCTAAGATACAGGAAACTACCAAAAAAATATAGTGCATATTCCTAGTGTGTAAATTTTACACAAAGACTTAAGGACAAGAAGACACTCTACTTTTTATAAAATACTTTATAAAATATAAAATATAATAAAAGATAAAAAGAGTGAACAGAAAAAATAAAACACATATTTCCTAACTATCACCAGCAGTTTACGCACAGACATCTTGAGTGCAACCCACTCCTACAGGATCAATTATCTTCTGTACTATAGTTACTTCAAAGGAAAAGTATGACAAAGGTTGAAAAACAGTTTAAACTACGGTATAGAGATACCATTCTACTTCCAATCAAAATGGAGACATGGGGACCAGACTTAACTTTCAACTAACATAACTAGAAAACTGAACAAGATATATGGAACAGTGGGTTCTGGATATTCGACAACAGGCAGCAGAGGATTGTAATACCTGAAAGAAAGCAAAAAAAGCAAAGCAAGCACTATAATTGCCCTGCTTACAACCTGGAGTCAGTTTACAAACTAGAAGACATAGTGGGGGAACCCAAGCAAAACTGAGCTAAGGAAACAGAGTTAAAAGTTTATAAGGCAAAAAGTTAAGTTTATAAGGCAACTAGAAATTCTAGTTGCATAGAAGTGAGAAAACTACACTGGGTAAGAATCTCAAAAAAGTCTGCTCAAGTCTTGGGATGAGTAAAACCCATACACAAGTGACAGAAAACTACAGAAGGCTAGGAAAAGACAAACAAAAGTAAGTAGATGGGACAACAGCTGGAGCTCACACACAGCTGGCAACAGTTTATGTTCCTACTAGTCAGAGTGGATAAACCTTGTAATGCATTGAGATTCAGCTGAATCCTCAGGAGGGCATCTCCTTAGTAGTAGGGTTAAACTTGTCCTACAATATGCTTGTTCTGGACCCACACTAACAAATCTTTAAAATACACCTCAAAATAATCCAACTGATTTCAAATAACTGAGAACTGGAACAATATACACTATTTGAAATAATACAACAAAATTTAGCAATCAACAAGTGAAAATTCAAATTATCATAATCCAATCAAAATCAACAGCCATTCAAAAAAAAAAAAAAATCAGAACGAGACTACAGAGAAGATGGCAGAGTAGGAGCATCCTGAGCTCACCTCCACCCACAGACATACTGAGGCTGAAAGTACACATAATGCAACTCATTCTGAAAATGACCTGAAGACTAGCAGAACAGCTCTTGACCACAGGGATATAAAGAAAAAGCCACATCAAGAAGGGCAGGAGGGACTGAGAAGTGGTCAGGAACAAAACCTACTGCAAGAAGATCAGGCCCCACATTGGATATCCCGAGCCCTAGGAAGCTGTACTGGGTAGACAAGTCTCATGATGTCTGGCTTTGAAAATCAGCAGGTATAACTCCAAGAGAACCAAAGAGGTATAGGAAACCAAGATCCGTCTTAGAGGGCCAGAGCACTATATCACTCATCCAAGACCAAGCACAATGGCAGCAGTTTGAAGAGCACCTGGGTTATATAGGTGAAGGAGATGTACCAACTAATTTTAGGGTATGTGCCAGAGGGGCAAGGGTCAATAGGAACTTTCCCCCGGAACAGAAGTACTGGTAGGAGTTATTTTTCTAGCCTTCCTTCAGCCTAGGTGGCCTGACACAGGCAAGAGCCAGTTCTAACACTCTCCATCTTCCTTGCTAAAACAGCTCACCCCACCCAAGTGTGCCCCTGCAGACCCATCCTACTAACCTGCCCATCCCAGCAGGCACCCCTCCAGAGCAAATGCCAGCTTGCCACATCTCAGAGGCAGGCAGCCTCTAAAGCAACTCCAAGTGGGGGGAGGTTGTAGAAGGCCGGCCATACCTACCAGCACAACTGTAGTAGTCGAGGCCCAGTCAAAAGAGGAAGGCACACACAGCCCACTCAGGAGACACCCCTGGAATGCCTGTTTCTGGTGATCAAGGGAAACTGCTTTACTGGGACCCATAGAAAGTTTTCTACATAAGGTCACTATTTTCCAGAGCAGTATATAACTGACCAATATACACAGAAACAATCAGACAAAATGAGGATCAGAGGAATAAATTCCAAACAAAAAAGGACAAAACCTCATAAAAATAATGAAACAAAATGGAGGTAAGAAATCTACCTGACAAAGAGTTCCAAGTAATGGTCATAAAGATGCTAACTGGACTAGAGAGGAGAGTGTATGAACTCAGTGAGACCTTCAACAAAGAGAATAAAAACGTAAAAAAAAGTACCAATCAGAGCTGAAGAATGTAATAATTGAAATGAAAACTACACTAGAGGGAGTCAGTACAAGACAGGGGATACAGAAGAACAGATCAACAATCTGGAAGACAGGATAATGGAAACCACCCAACTCAACAACAAAAAGAAAAAATAATTTTTAAAAATGGGTATAGGTTAAGGGACTTCTGGAACAACATCAAGTGTACCAACATTTGCATCATAGGAAATGAGACAAAAGGAGAAGAGAGAAAGGGACAGGAAACTTAATTGAAGAAATAATAGCTGAAAACTTCCCTAATCTGCAAAAGGAAATAAACCAGGAACCATAGAGAGCCCCAGACAAGATAGACTCCAAAGAGATCCACACCAAGACACACAATAATAACGTCCAAGATTAAAGATAAAGAGGGAATCTTAAAAGCAGCAAGAAAAGAGCAAATACTTCAGCACAAGGTAAATCCAACAAAGCTATCAGCTGATTTTTCAGTACAAACTTTGCAGGCCAGAAAAGAGTGGCACGATGTATTCAAAGTGCTGAAAAGAAAAAACCTACAACCAACAATACTCGACCTGGAAAGGTTATCATTAAGAACTGAAGGAGAGATAGAGTTTCCCCCCCAAAATTAAAGTAGTTCATGACTATTAAACTGGCCTTATAAGAAGTGTTAAAGAGACTTCTTTATGTGAAAAAAAGATCATACTAGAAAAAAGAAAATTATGAAGAGAAAAAATATCACTGATAAATATAAACATATCATAATGGTAGTAGATCATTTATAAAGCTAGTATGAAGTTAAAAGACAGTAGTAAAATCAATTACATCTTCAAAAATTAGTTAAGGGATATACAAAATAAGAAGATGTGGGGAAAAAAAGACATCGTATATGTATAACGTAGAGGGAAGGAGTAAAAACGAAGTGCTTTTAGAGTATGTCTGAACTTAAGCCACCATCAACTTAATATAAACTGCTGTATAGCTAGAATGTTATGTATGAACCTCCTGATAGTCACAAACCAAAACCTATAATAGATACAGAAAAAATAGGGACAGCTGGGTGGCTCAGTTGGCTAAGCATCCAACTCTTGGTTTCAGCTCAGGTCATGATCTCATGGTTCTTGAGACTGAGCTCCATGCTGGGCTCTGGACTGACATGGGGCCTGCTTAGAATTCTCTCTCTACCTCCCTCTCAGCCCCTCCCCTGCTCACTCTCTCTCTCTTTCTTAAAATAAATAAAATAAGCTTTAAAAAAAATAGATATACAAAAATAAAGGGAAAGGGCTCCAGGCATAACACTAAAAAAGTTATCAAATCACAAGGTAAAAGAGCAAGAGAAGAAGAAATGAATAGAATGGAACTATAAAAACAACCAGAAAGCAATTAACAGATGCCAATACATACATATGTATCAACAATTACTTTAAATGTAAATGATTCAAATGGTCCAATCAACACACATTAGAGTGACCTAATGGATAAAAAAATCAACACCCATCTATATGATGCCTACAAAAGACTCACTTCAGACCTGAAGACACATATGGATGAAAAATACATTCCATGCAAATGGAACAAAACAAACAAACAAACAAAAAAGCTGGAGTAGCAACAGTTGTATCAAACAAAATAGACTTTAAAACAAAAACTGTAATAAGAGACAAAGAAAGTCATTACATAATAAAAAAGGGATCAATCCAACAAGATAAAACAACTGAAAATATCTATGTATCCAACATAGAAGCACCAAAATATAAAAAGCAAACATTAACAAACATAAAGGGGAAAACTGGCCTTAATATACATCAATGAACACAACCAAACAGAAAAACGAAAAAGAAACAGTGGTTTTGAAAGACACAATAGGCGAAATGGACTAAACAGATATATGCAGAGCATTCCCATCCAAAAACAATACACATTCTTTTCAAGTGCACATGGAACATTCTCCAGGATAGGTCACATGTCAGGCCACAAAACAAGTTTCAATAAATTTAAGAAGACTGAAACCTTATCAAGCATCTTTTCAAACCACAAGACTATGAAAGCAGAAATCAATTATAATAAATTACAATTACAAGAAAAACACAAATACATGGAGGCTAAACAATATAACACTAAACAAACAATGGGTCAATAAAGAAATGAATGAGGAAATCAAAAAATACCTTGAGACCAATGAAATGGTTCAAAACTCTTTGAGACACAGCAAAAGCAGTTCTAAGAGGGAAATTTATAGCCATAAAGGTATACCTCAAGAAACGAAAAAATTGCAAATAAGTAATCTAAACTTACACTCACAGGAACAAGAAAAACAAAGCCCACAGTAGAAGGAAAGAAATAATAAAGATCAGAGTGGAAATGAAACAGAGACCAAAATATAGAAAAGACCAACAAACTAAGAGCCAGTTCTATGAAAAGTGAAATAAAACTGATATCACCTTTAGACTCATGGGGGGGGGGGGGGGAAGGGGAGAGAAGGGACTGAAATAAAATCAGAAATGAAAGTGAAAGAACTGACACCACAGAAACACAAAGGACTGCAAGAGAATACTACAAAAAATCATATGGCAACAATTGGACAACCTAGAAGAAATGGATAAATTCCTAAAAACATACTCTTCCAGGATTGAATCAAGAGCAAAGAATATATGGGTGCCTGGGTGGCTCAGTCAGTTAAGCATCTGACTTTGGCTCAGGTCATGATCTTGTGGTCCATGAGTTCAAGACCCATGTCAGGCTCTGTGCTGACAGCTCAGAGCCTGGAGCATGCTTTGGATTCTGTGTCTCCCTCTCTCTCTGCCCCTTCCCCGCTCACACCTCTCTCTCTCCCTCTCTCTCTCTCTCTCTCTATCAGAAGTAAATAAACATTAATAATAATAATAATAATAATAATAATAAATTTTAAAACAGAAAGAATATATGAACAGACCAATTGGCTACTAATAATGAAACTGAATCAGTAATCAAAAAACCACGAAAAAACAAAAGCTTAGGACCAGTTAGCTTCACAGGTGAATTCCACCAAACATTTAAAGAATTAATACCTATCCTTCTTAAGCTATTCCAAAAACAGAAGAGGAAGGAATACTTGCAAATTCATTCTATGAGGTCAGCATTAGCCTGATATGAAAACCAGACAAGAACACTACAGAATAAGAATAAATAAAATTATCGACCAACATTCCCCATTAATGTAGATGTAAACATATTCAACAAAGTATTTACAAAAAAATTCAAAATATATTGAAAGGATCATTCACCAAGTAGGATTTATGTCAAGGATGAGATAGATTGGTAACAGCAAATCAATCAATGTGATACATCATATCAATAAAATGACTGGTTAAAAAAAAAAAAACATATAATCATCTCAGTAGATGCTGAAAAAGCATTTGGAAAAATTCAAAATGTGTTCATGGTAAAAACTCTCAACAAAGTGGGTTTAGAGGGAATATACCTTAACATAATAAAGGCCATATATGACAAACCCACACCTGACATCGTACCCAGTGGTGAAAAGCTGAAGGCTTTTCCTCTAACATCAGGAATAAAATAAGGATGTCCACTCTCACCACTTTTACTCAATATAATATGGATAGTCGTAGCTGCAGTAGACAAAATAATAAATAAATAGGCAAAATAAATAGATAAATGGCATCCAAATTGGTGAATGTATACAACTGTCACTATTTGCAGATGACATTATACTATATGTAGAAAACCCTAAAGACTCAACAACAAAAAAAAAAAAACTATTAGAACTAATAAATTGAGTTTGGTAAAACTGCAGGAGTACAAAGTCAATATACAGAGATCTACTGTATTTTTAAACACTAGTAACAAACTAGCAGAAAGAGAAATTAAGAAAACAATCCCATTTACAACTGCATCAAAGAAATTTGAAAACAATACAAATAAATGAAAAGATATACCATGCTCATGGGTTGAAAGAATTAATATTGTAAAAGTTTCCACACTACCAAAGCAAGCTATAGACTCAATGTAATTGCTATCAAAATATCAATAGTATTCTCCACAGAACTGGAAGAAAAGAATCCTAAAATTAGTATGGACCCACAAAAAGCCCCAAACAGCCAACGCAATCTTGAGAAAGAAGAACAAAGCTGGAAGTATCATAACCCAGATTTCAAAACTATACTAACAAAGCTATAGTAAACAAAACAGTATGGTACTGACACAAAAACAGATACATGGATCAATGGAACAGGATAGAGAGCCCAGAAATAAATCTATGTTAACATGGTCAATTAATCTATGACAAAGGAGACAAAAATAAATAATGGGGAAAGACCTTCACTTCAGTAAATAATGCTTGAAAACAGGACAGCTATGTACAAACAAACTGAACCACTTTCTTATACCATATGCAAAAATAAACTCAAAATAGATTAAAGACCTAAATAGAAGTCCTGAAGCCATAAAACTTAAAAAACAAAACAACAACAAAAACAAAAACATATAATGTATATTCTTGGACATTACCTTTAGCATTATTTTTCAGGACCTGTCTCCTCAGGCAAGGGAAACAAAAGCAAAAATAAATAATTGGGGCTATATCAATTGAAAAACTCACACAGTGAAGGATACCATCAACAAAATGAAAGGCAACCTACTGAATGGGAGAATATACTTTCAAATGATATATCCAATAAGGAGTTAATATCCAAAACATATAAAGAACTCAAACAACTCAACAAAAAAACCAAAAACCAAAAACCAAACCAAAACAAAAACAAAAAACATAATGTGATTAAAAAATGGGCAGAGGACCTGAACAGACATTTTCCCAAAAACATACAGATGGCCAAAACACACATGATAAGATGCTCAACATTATTAATCATCAGGAAAATGAAAATCAATCAAACTCATAATGAAATATCACCTCACATCTCCCAGAATGATCAGTATGAAAAAGAAATAATAAATGTCGACAAGGACATGAACTAAGGGGAACCCTCATGCACTCATGGTGGGAATGTAAACTGGTGCAACCACTATGGAAAACAGTATGGAGGTTCCTCAAAAAAAAAAAAAAAAAAAAGGAAAGAAAGAAAAGAAAAAGACAAAGAAATACCATACAATCCAGTAATTCCACTGTTCGGTATTTACCTAAAGAAAATGAAAACACTAATTCAAATATATAAATAAACCCCTATGTTTACTGCAGCACTATTTACAGTAGCCAAGATATGGAAGAAACCTGGGTATCCACTGATTGATGAATACATAAAGATGTGATACATGTGCATAACTGAGTATTACTCAGCTATGTAAAAGAATGAACTCTTGCCATCTGCTACAAAATCAATGAACCAAGGATATTATGCTATGTGAAATAAGACAGAGAAAGACAAATACCATACAATTTCATTTACTGGTGGAGTCTAAAACAAAACAAATGGACAAACAAAAAACAGAAACATACTCATAAATACAGAGAACTGGTGATTGTCAGAAAGGAGGAGGAGAAGGGATGGGCAATATAGGTGAAGGGGACTAAAAGGCACAAACTTGCAGTTATAAATTACATGAGTCAGGGATGAAAAGTACAGCATAAGGAAGATAATATTGTAATAACTTTGTATGGTGACACATGGTAACTACACTTCATCATGGTGAGTTTTTCATAATATATATAATTGTGGAATAAATATGTTGTATACCTGAAACTAAAACAATATTGTATGTCAACTATACTTCAATTAAAAATAAAAAGAAATTTAAAAAAGAAAAGATAAAACCAAGACAAAAAATCAAGAAAATATGATCTATAACCAGGGGAAAAAGCACTTAGTGGCAACACAGAAATGAAAGAGATGATGGAATTAGTAGACCAGGCCATAAAAACAGCTATTACAAATATGTTTCATATGCGTAAGAAAGAAGAAAAAATGATCATGATGATGACAGACATATAAGATATGAAAAAGACTCAAATGGAACTTCCAGAGAATTTTTTTTAATAAAAAATACACAGGACAGGATTACTAGCAAATGAAACACTGAGCAAAAGGTATGAAGTTTAAAAAATGCAATACTAATTACTTAAAATGAATACAGAGAAATAATTTTAAAAAAAAAAGTGGGATAATAGCAAGTAGTCTAAAACATGTGTAACTGGAAAGCCAGAAAGAAAGGAAGGTTATAGAACAAAATATTTGAAGAAATATAGTTGAATTTTCTCTAAATTTCATGAAAACTATAAACTAGAAAACCAGAGATTTAAACACCCAAGCAGACTAAACATAAAGAAATTGCACTAAAGCACATCATACTCTATCACAGAAAACCAATAAAAGAGAAAATTTTAATTTAAGCAGGAAAAAGGACACATTATATTAAAAAAAAAGAACTAAAATAAGAATATGAGTATACTTTTTATTCAAAACCATACAAGCCAGAAAACAATGGAAAGGTATCTTTAAGGTATAAGGGAAAATAATATAATAGCATATAAGTCTTTGTCCAGAGAAACTATCTTTAAAACTTAAAAGGGAAATAAAAATATTTTTCCAGACAAACAGAAGCTGAGAGAATTCTCTGCCACAAACTTGCACTGAAAGAAATGCTAAAGACAGTTCTTCAGGAAGAAGAAAAATTAAACCAGATTGGAATTTGAATTGGTGCAAATGGAATTAGGAGTGCCAAAAATAGTAACTATGTGGATAAATTAAAAATTTTAAAGATAACTGACTACATAAAGCAAAAACAACAATAATGCCTTGTTGGTTTTAAAGAATATGTAGAAGTAAACAAATTATATCAACACCATAAATGATGAGAGAGGATATGGAGGAATGCTGTTGTAAAATACTTACACCATATTTGAAATAGAGTATTATTTGAAAGTAGACGAAAGATATATACTGCAAACCCTAAAACAATGAATTAATTAGCCAAAATATACATGTAGAAACCCCATAATGGGCATAACATTAGAAACAAAAACAAAAAACAACCTCAAACCCAACATAAGTTAGGAAAAGAAGAAAAAGCAGGGAAAAGGGAAAATAATTAGCAAAATGATATATTTAAACTCAACTGTATTGTTAATCACATTAAATACAGATGGTCTAAACAACTTAAAAAGCAGAAATTGTCACACTGAATAAAAAGCAAGACCTGACTATATGCCACAAGAAATTCACTTTAGCTAGGGAAAAAAAATAAATGAAAAAAGATAAATTTAGACTTCAGATCAAAGATTACTGGGGATAAAGAGGTTTCATAATGATGAAGTAAACTCATCAAGCAGACATAACAATCGTAAACGTGTATGCATCTAATAATAGCTTCATTATAAATGAAGCAAGGAGTGACAGAACTGAAATGAAAAATATGTAAATCAATAACCACAGCTAGAGATATCAACAGTCCTCTTGAAGTAACGATAAAATAAGAAAGAAAATCAGTAAGTGGATACAAGACTTGAACAATATTATCAAACAATTTAATCTAATTAACATTTCTGGAAAACTTCTACCATTCAGATGCAGAATGGACATTATTTACAAGTGCACATATAACATTTAAAAACAGATGCTATTCTGAGCCACAAAGTCTCAATGCATTTTAAAAAACTGAAATCACACAAAATATCTTCTCTAAGCACAGAAATAATACATTAAAAAATCAATGACAGAAATCTAGAAATGCCCCCCCATTACCAACATATTTCTAAATAACCCATTATGAATCAATCATAAGAGAAATTTTGAGTGCAACTGAAAATATAACATATCAAAATCTGTGAGGTGCAGCTAGAAAAACGCTTTGAGGAAAACTTATAAACCTTATATGCTTATATTTAGAAAAGAAGAAAGGACTCAAGTAATCGAAGATTTCTCCTTAAGCAACCTAAAAATGTAAAGCATATTAAATTCGAAGCAAGCAAAAGGAAGAAAATAACAAAGAACAGAAATCAATAAAACACAAAATATAAAGCAGACAAAATTAAAGAAAACATAAGAGGATTTTTCCCAAATATCAATGAAATTAATAAACATGTACCCAGAATGAAAACAAAAAAGAGAAATGACACAAATTACCAATGTCAAAAATGAAAGAATTTCATTATCAATACATTTCTAGAAATCACACAGAATTTAAAAGAATAAGAGATTATAAAAAACTTCTTGCAAATGTTTTCAAATATTTACATGAAATGAGCAAATTCCTTGAAAGATAACAAACTTCCAAAAGTCACTCGAGAAAAACAAACTGACTAGCCCTGGATGTATTAAAGTTGATTTCACAGTTAAAAACCTTCCACAAAGAAAACTTTAGGCACAAAAGGCTTTACTGAAGAATTGTATGAAATATAAGAAAAAAACAAATTTTTCACAAACTTTCAGAAAATAGAATAGTGAACTGATACGTGGTATTAACCTGATAACAAAACCAGAAAAAGACATTAAGGCAAAATAAAATACAAAATAATACCCCATTATCAACACCTATGCAAAAAACTTTAACAAAGTTTTAACAAATCAAATCCAGTAATATATAAGGAGGATAATATATCATGAAAAGTAAAGTTTATCCCAGGAATGCAAGCTTAACTGAATATATTTTAAAAAATCAATATAAATCACCCTAGGAAAAAAACATATAATCACCTCAATAAATGCAGGGAAAAAATGTCGACAAAACTTAAAACCCATTCATGATAAAAAAAAAAAATCTTAGTGAATACAGAAGAAAATGTCTTCAACCTGATACAGACTATCCACAAAATCATCATCATCATCATCTCACAGCTAACATCATATTTAATGGTGAAAGAGTGAATGCCTCACCCACCCTAAGATCCTTGAGAAGTCAAAGATGCATGCTCTACATGCTCTCACCAGAGGTCCTAGTTAGTGTAATAAGATAAGAAATAGAAATAAAAGGCATGCAGAGTAGAAAAGAAGTAATATTATCTTTATTCACAGGCAACATTATTGTCTACGTAGAAAATCCTAAGGAATCTGCTAAAAAATTACATGAAGAATACAAGATCGATAATAAGAAAATCAATTGCGCTTTATTATACACTAGAAGCTAATAACTGAAAATTAAAATAAACAATACCAATTATAATAACATAAAAGTTCTGGAGATGGATAGTGATGATGGCTGCACAACAATGTGAATGTACTGAATGCCACTGAACTGTACATTTAAAAATGATTAGAATGATAAATTTTGCTATGTACATTTGATGTTTAAAATTTTGAAACTATATGTAATGTTAAGAATATAAAAAGGCAAACCACAGAGTAGGAGAAAATATTTTAAAAATATATGATGAAGGTCTTGTGTCTAGAATATAAGAACTCCTAGAACTAAATAACAAGAGGAACTCAATTCTTTAAAATGGCAAGAGATATTTTAAAAGTTTCATAAAAGGTATGAGAATGACAATTAAAACACATGAAAAAAAGTCCTCATCATTAGTCATTAGAAAAATGCAAACTAATACCAAAATGCAAGTAAAAATCTACTAAAATAGGCAAACACCTATTAAAAGATGCAGGAACACGTCTACTACAATGACTAAAATTAAAAAGCCCAAAATATCAGCTTTGGCAAAGATACTGTAGGCACTTGGAATTTTCACATGATGCCGCTGAGAATGAAAAATGGTACAGCCACTTGGAAAACAGCTTGACAGTAGTATATAAAATTAAACATACAACTTGCCATATAACCCAGAAATCCCACTCCTAGCTAAGCTATTTACTTCTGAAGAAATGAAGATATATATCCACATAAAAACCTGTCAGAGAATGCTTACAGTAGTTTTATTCATAATAGTAAAAAAATTTTAAAACAGAAACAACTCAAATGTCCCTCAGCTGGTAAATGGATAAAGGAACTGTAGTATATCCATTCAATGGAATACTACTCAGCAATAAAACTACTTATATACACAACAGCATGGGTGAACCTTCATTACAGCAAGTGAAAGAAAAACACACAAAATGACATCTACAGTGTTTCTTTCAGGTGAAATTGGTCGAAATTCTAAAAAAAGGCAAAATTTCAATGACAAAAAGCAAATCAGATTGTCAGGAACGAGGAATGATAGGATGGGAATCAATTGTGAATAGCCATAAGAAAATATTTCAAAGTGATGGAAATGTTCTATATCATGAATGTAGTAGTGGTTTCTTATATGTAAATATTTGTCAAACGTCATCAAAGTATTACTGGTTATTTTGATTTATTTAATATTTTAATAGTACCAGATTATTGATTTTAGTTGTATAAATGTTACACCTCAATAAAATGGATAATTTTTTAATCAAAGCATACATAAATAAATAGTGTAAAGGAACTCTGAGTTTTCATCACAGCCCCAACACTTGTCACTAGTGCTAAGTCTCTTCCTCTAGCACAGGTGGAAGTACAAACAGCACATTAGGCAGGTAGTCCAGCTAATGAGTATTTCTTGAAAGTGAGGCCAAATAGACACATGAGAAGATGCTCAACACCACTCATCATCAGGGAAATACAAATCAAAACCACACTGAGATACCACCTTCCACCAGTCAGAGTGCCTAAAATTAACAAACTCAGGAAATAACAAATGCTGGCAAGAATATGGAGAAACAGGAACCGTCCTGCACTGTTGGTGGAAATGCAAACTGGTGCAGCCGCTCTGGAAAACAGTGTGGAGGTTCCTCAAAAAATTAAAAATAGAACTACCCTACGACCCAGCCATAGCACTACTAGGAATTTATCCAAAGGATATAGGAGTGCTGATTCATAGGGGCACGTGTACCCCAATGTTTATAGCAGCGCTTTCAACAATAGTCAAATTATGGAAAGAGCCTAAATGTCCATCTGATGAATGGATAAAGATGTGGTTTACATATACAATGGAATACTACTTGGCAATGAGAAAGAATGAAATCTGCCATTTGCAGCAATGTGGATGGAACTGGAGGGTATTATGCTAAGTGAAATAGTCAGAGAAAGACAGGTATCATATGTTTTCACTCATATGTGGAACTTGAGAAATTTAACAGAAGATCATGAAGGAGGGGGAGGGGAAAAATAGTTACACACAGAGGGAAGCAAACCATAAGAAACTCTTAAATACAGAGAACAAACTGAGGGTTGATGCAGGGGAAGGGGAAATGGGTGATGGGCATTGAGGAGGGTACTTATTGGGATGAGCACTGGGTGTTGTATGTAAGCAATGAATCAGGGGAATCTACCCCCAAAACCAAGAGCACACTGTATACACTATATACACAACTTGTTGACAATAAACTATATTAAAATAAAAGAAAAAAAAAGTGAGGCCAGAGGAAAAATTATCTTCGGTAGAACTACAACTGCTACGAAAACCAAACTAGGGAGGGATTGAAAACTAGAGAAAAAAGGTGTACAGTATTTAAACTGCCTCAGAGTGCTTAATGTAGGTAAGTTTAAATTTGGTTGTCCAAAAGATCAAACACAGGACAGAGGAAGTGAGAAAGGATCATGGAGTCATCAAACTGGAAACTAAGGAAAATTAACAGGGATGGGTGGAATAGACGTAATAAGAAAAAAAAAAAAAAGATAACCTTAGATCAAAGTGAAATACAGGACATCACTACATCAGGCTTTTTAAAGCTCTGTACAGTAAGCTAGGCTGCCTGAGACTGGGGAAGTTATCAGGCATACCCAAATTATGATCATCTTTCTACTTAGTAAAAGTTTCTGTCTTACTTTTTAAGTTTCTATCATACTACCACCCTTTGTCACACATACACACAAAACTTATTTTTTCAAATTGTTACATAACAGAATGATTACATACTATTATCATACCATTATGGTGTTGGTACTCTGACTGTAAGATCCTATAGCTCCTTAAATCTGGCTCAAATTTGCATTTCCAGTCTCATCTGTCTCTTCCAGCCATTCTGAAAAGTTTGCCCTTTTTTGTTGTTCAGTAATAAATACTTACTATTTTTGATTGACTTACTGACTTCAACTTTTCAAATATATAGGAAAAAATGTGAAGCACATCTCCAAGTATGAATAGATTAGGTAGTCAGTTAAAAATTACTATTTCAGAAAATTTCCTAAAACTTTCCCAAGAGCTACATACAACTTAAATATGCACAACCAAACTTGATTTGTGTGCAAACCAGTACTACACTAGGGTATTTCAAAGACACAACAGAGTGGAGGATTTCAATATTCCCATGCAATTTAATATGAAATATATATACAGGTATATATGTATATCTTTAAATATACACATATTCAATTATGTGGTCTATTCTGTCATATCATCTCTACTGTCCGTACCACAATATTATCATCTAGCTCATTTTACATATTCCCTGGTAACACATTAAGAGCTTATTTAATCTTCTTACCATAATTTTCTTACCACAAGAGAAAGACACATGTGCTATGGTAAAAGGAAAGCAGTGGTAGTGATATAAACAAAAGTGCAATTCTCCTAAGCATTGGTTCCTCCACCATCATTATAACTGATTCTCTGATGTCTTGGATAGTAACAGAGGATTTCAACTACCTCCATTTTGACTTCAGTCTGAAATTTCCAATTCATTAAATTCTTCTTTCCAGCTAATCTCTTAACTCAGGCAAAAGACCTTGTAGGCAAAGCACTCCCTGATGGGAACTGAAACTACTCCCTCAAGCAAAAGGGATGCCCATACACCAGCAATACCCAATGTGATGATTCCAAGACCATGATCAACTTGACATTTACTGCCCACTTGCATGTACCCACTGACTTTGTCCCACATTTTGCTTATATAAACCTGGAACTATTTTCAGCATTTTGGAGACAGTCTCTGAGACATTAATCTGCTGTCTTTCCGGTGTTGGCCTCACTCAAATAAATTCCTTTCTTGTTTCACCACCATTTTGTCAGTAGCAAGTGGCTGACCCTGTTCTGTTTAGGATCCCCAGAACCAGGGGTCTTTGCACCACTGCACCCGGTTACAACAGTAGTTTCATGATACTCAGAAAAGCTAAAACAAAGAAACTCTTAAAATAAAAGTAACAGGCTATTTACATCCCTCATAATGATTTTCTCTCTCAACATACACACACACACACACACACACACACACACACACACACACACACGTGAAGTCATCAATAACACTCAGTTTGGGTTTCATAGATGAAGAACAATTAGAACAGCACTACTCTGACCAATTGTCCACTATGTTAAGAATGGCTAAGAACAAATAACTACTTAAAAGAAAGCTACAGTTCCTAACACAAAAATACATGCTTCAACTTCTTCACATATATAACCAATTAATGGTGCTTTATTCAATTATTATGGGTGCCTTCCTCCAAGAGAGTTGACAAAGTCTACAACTCATTACACATAATTTCCCATAAAGATGGCACACCTTTCTTGATTAGAATAACTGAGTTCTGTAATATTTTTGAAGTACAATATATATATTTTCTTTTAATTCCTGAAACAATGTTAAGGTAATTGAATTGCAGGAAGAACACAGATTTGCCCTACTTAGAAAATCACTATATGTTTTCTAAGCCTGAGAACCAACAGAGAAAGAACTCTACTAAGAGTTGATTTAAAAAAAGAAAAAAAAGTTTTGAAATTATTTGCATGATTCCAGACCTCAACATTGCTACACAATCACAATGGAAAGAATGTGTGGTAATTAACCAGCTTTAAATGCTGAAAGCATCAAAACAATCATTCTTTTTCCCTAAAAATGTTTTATGAAAGGGGAAATCCTATAGTCTTCATGATTACTCCTTCAAATTACTTTACTTTTAAAAAAACAAAAACAAACTGAGTACTGAGTACCACTGTTCATGGGTTTCTCCTCTCCTTTTAATTTAAGCAGTATCTTTATTTGGCATAGGATTACATTTTACTATTCACTAATATTCCACCAATATATTTAATTAACACCTTAGCTTTCAGCAGGGAGAACAGGGGCCTAATGACTACTTTCAATAATATAAAATGAGATTGTGATAAAAATAAAAGCTTAAAGAGAAAAGGGAAAGATGGTGGTGGAGTAGGAGGACCGCAGGCTCAACTCATCCAACGAATACAACTAGATAACTATAAAATCATCCTAAATATCCCAGAAATAAACCTGAAGATTGGCAGAACAAACTCCACAACTAAAGGTAGAGGAGAGACCACACTGAAGAAAGCAGAATGCAGAGAAGCAGGTTGGGAGAAAAATGGACCCTGGCTCCTGCAGTGGGGAGGAAGCCATGGTTATGGAGAAGGGCAGACTAACACATAGGGGAGGGCACAGGGAAAACAAATCCCCATACTATTAGCTTTCAGAGTGAGAGGGGCTGAATTTCATGAGTTCTTACAACCAGTGGAGCTAGAATTTTAAAAGTCAGTGTGTTTGGCTCAGGGAGAGCCCAGAGGGCACTGGAGCTGCTCTTGAAGACAAGGCAGGCAAATAGCCCACAAACATACAGCATGGACGATCTCATTTCACAAGCAGACCAGAGCACACCTAGTTAACCACGTACCATATGCAGCCCAGGGACCAAACACTGCCCACAATAAGCAAAGAGAGCCTCTTCAGGCAACGGCCCTGAAGGATAAAGTGGTCAGAACACAAAAGCAGAGTGCATGCAGCACACACTGGAGATACTCCCAGAGGCACCAGGCCATGGGGTCAAGGGACTCTACACTGCAGGGCTCTATAAAACCTCTTCTTCATAAAGCCATTACCCTTAAGAACAGGAGACATGGCTGACATTCCTAAAACACAGGAACAGGCACAGAGACTTAGACAAAATGAGTAGACAGAGGAATTTGTCCCAAATGAAAGAATAGGACAAGGCCAACGCCAGAGATCTAGGCAAAACAAATGTAAGAAACATGCCTGATGGAGAATTTAAAGCAGTGATCATAAGTATATGAACTAGACTTGATAAAAGACCAGAGGACATCAGTGAGACCATTAACACAGAAATCTGGAATAACACAGCAGAGATAAAGGGCTCAATAAACAAAACAAGAGAAAACACTCATGAAAGGAACAGAAGTATGGAAGTAGCAGAGGAATGAATTAAAATTAATGACTTAGAAGACAGAATAACAGAAAGTGATCAAGCTGAACAAATAAGAGAAAAAAGAATTATGGAAAATGAGAACAGACTTAGAAAACTTAGTGACTCTATCAAAGGTAATAATATTTCTATTACAGCATTCCCAGAAAAAAGAGAGAGAAGAGGGGGCAGAAAATTTATTTGAAGAAAAATAGCTGAAAACTTCCCTAATCTGGGGAAGGAATCAGATATCCAGATCCACAAGGCACAGAAAACCTCCCCCTCATAAAAACAATAAAGCAGATCCACAACAAGACATATTGCAATTAAAATGACAAAATACAGTGATAAAGAGAAAATATTAAAAGCAACTAGACAAAAGAAGACAGTTACATGCAAGGGAAGCCCCCATAAGGCTATCAGCAGATTTTTCAGCAGAAATTTTCCAAGCCAGAAAGCAGTGGCATGATACATTTAGAATAGAAGGAGAAATAAAGAGTTTCCCAAAGAAAAATGAAAGGAGTTCATGGCCTCTAAACAAGCCCTGCAAGAAACATTAAAGGGGATTCTTTAAATGAAAAGGGAAGGTCAAAAATGATAGTGTGAAGGCAGGACACACAAAAGCAGTAAAAATGAATATTTCTATTAAAAAAATTGTCAAGGAACTCACAAAATTAAAGGATGTAAAACATGACCAAAAGAAACCATGAAAAAGAGAAAGCAAGAAAGGATCATAGAAAATCTTCAGAAAACAACCACAAAACAAATAATAAAATGGCAATAAATACATATCCATCAATAATGACTCTGAATGTAAATGAACTAAATGCTCCATTCAAAGACATAGGGTGACAGAATGAATAAAAAATAACAAGACCCATCTATATGCTGCCTACAAAAGATTCATTTTAGACCTAAAACACCTGCAGATTGAAAGTGAGGGGATGGAGTATGATGTATCATGCAAATGGATGCCAAAAGAAAGACAGGGTGGCAATACGTAAATCAGACAAAATAGACATTAAAACAATGATTGTAAAGAGACAAAGAAGGACACTGTATAAAAAAGGGGACAGTCCAATAAGAAGATATAACAATTGTAAATATCTATGCATTGAACATGGGAGCACCCAAACATATAAAACAGTTAATAACAAACATAAAGGAACTAATCAATAATAATACAATAATAGTAGGGAGCTCTACACCACACTTAAATCAACGGACAGATCATCTAAACAGAAAATCAACAAGGAAACAATGGCTTTGAATGACACACTGGATCAGATGGATTTAACAGATATATTCAGAACATTCTATCCTAAAACAGCAGAATACACATTCTTTTCAAATGCACATGGAACATTTTCCAGAATAGATCACATATTGGGCCACAAAACAAGCCTCAACATTTTCGAAAAGATCGAAGTCATACCATGCATCTTTTCTGACCACAACATTATGAAACCAGAAGTCAACCAAAAGAAAAAATCTGGAAAGACCACTAATACATGTAAGTTAAAGAACAAGCTACTAAACATTGAATGGGTTAACCCAGAAACAAAAGAAGAAATAAAAAGTATTTAGAAAAAAATGAAAACACAGTGGTCCAAAACCTTTGAAATGCAACAAAAGCAGTTCTAAGAGGGAAGTATATAACAAGACAGCTTATCTCAAGAAGCAAGAAAAATCTCAAATACACAACCTAACCTTAAACCTAAAGGAGCTAGAAAATGAAAAGCAAACAAAGCCTGCTTCCAGCAGGAGGAGGAAACAATAAAGATTAGAGAAGAAATAAATTATATAGAAACTAAAAAACAAAAAAGAACAGACCAGTGGAATCAACAGCTGGTTTTTTGAAAACAAAAATCAATAAAATTGATAAAGCTCTATCCAGACTTAGCAGGAAAAAAGAGAAAGCACCCTATAAAATAAAATCACAAATGAGAGAGGAGAAATAACAACCAACTCCACAGAATTATGCACAATTATAAGAGAACAGTATGAAAAACTATATACCAACAAACTGGACAATCTAGGAAGAATGGATAAATTTCTAGAAACAGATAACCTATCAAAACTGGAACAGGAAGAAATAGAAAACTTGAACAGGACAATTATCAGCAAAGAAATTGAATCAGTAATCAAAACACTCCAAAACAAAATTCAAGGATCAATGACTTCATGGGCAAATTTGACCAAACATTTAAAGAGTAAATACCTATTCTCAAACTCTTTCAAAAAATAGAAGAGAAAGGAAAACTACCAAATTCATTCTATGAGGCCAACATTACCCTGACACCAAAACTGGATAAAGAAACCACAGGAAAAAAGAGAGAGAGAGAGAGAGAGAGAGAGAGAGAACTACAGGCCAATACAGGCCAATATCCCTGATGAACATACAGACAAAAATCCTCAATAAAATACTAGCAATCCAAATCCAACAATACATTAAAAAAATCGTTCACTACATTCGAGTGGGATTTACTCCTGGGTTGCAAGAGTAGTTCAATATTTGCAAATCAATCAACATAATACATCACATCAATAAGAGAAAGAATAAGAACCATACGATCATGTCAATAGATGCAGAAAAAGCATTTGACAAAGTACAATATCTGTTCATAATAAAAACCTTCAACAAAGTAGGTTTAGAGGAAATATACCTTAACATAATAAAGACCATCTATGAAAAACCCACAGCTAACATCATCCTTAATGGGGAAAAACTGAGAGCTATTTTCCTAAGATCAAGGACAAGACACTTCTATTCAACATAGTATTGGAGGTCCTAGCCACAGCAATCAGACAACAAAAAGGAATAAACGGCATCCAAATCACTAAAGAAAAAGTAAAACTTTAAACTATTTGCAGATGACATGATACTATATATAGAAAACCTGAAAGACTCCACCAAAAACCTACTAGAATTGGAGCATCTGGGTGGCTCAATCGGTTAAGTGTTGAACTCTTGACTTTGGCTCAGGTCATGATCTCAAAGTTCATGAGGTCAAGCCCTGCATCAGGATCTGCACTGACAGCACAGAGCCTGCTTGGGATTCTGTGGTCCTCTCTCTCTCTGCTCCCCTCACGTGCTCTTATCTCTCTCTCAAAATAAATAAAAATTTTAAAAAAGCTACTAGAACTGGTAAACAGTAAAGTTGCAGGATAAAAAAAATCAAGTGCAGAAACCTGTTGCATTTCTATGCACCAAGAATGAAGCAGTAGCAAGAGAAATTAACTGCACCAAAAATAATAAGATACATAGGAATAAACCTAACCAAAGAAATTCGAGACCTATACTCTGAAAACCATAAAACACTGATGAAAGGAACCGAAGATGACATAAGGAAATGGAAAGACATTCCATGCTCATAGATTGCAAGAAAAAATAGTTAAAATGTCTATACTACCAAAGTGATCCCCAAAGCCACCACTAAGAAAATAACTAAAAAAATACATAGTAAAAGAAACAAAGGAATTAAAATGGCACACTAGAAAATATCTAATAAAAAAGCAATAATAGAGGAATTAAGGAACCAAAACAATAAATAAAAAACCCACTTAAGAAATACAGAAAACAAATAGCAAAATGACAAGCATAAGTCCTATCTGACCAGTAACTACATTAAATACACATGGGTTAATAAAATAAAACAAAAACAATATAAAACTCAGGGAATGACAGCTATAACAGCACCTAAGTTTTACAAAATATGTTTAAGCCAAAAGCAGGTATTTGTCAGAAATCATTATAAACTGCAATTAAATATCAATATACTTGTTAATCTACTTACACTACTTAAATGTGTCTCTGGTTCTGAGGTCTTAGCCTTGATTTCTAAGAGGTTTACTATAAATTCTCCTTATACAGGACTTATCATCTAAAGTATTTTATTATTTTTTTTAGCTCCCCTCTAGATTGTCATTTTTTAAATAGATTATACTCTTGGGGTATCTATGTGGCTCTGTCAGTTGAGCATCCGACTTCAGCTCAGGTCATGATCTCACAGTTTGTCAGTCGAGCCCCACATCAGACTCTGTGCTAACAGCTGAGAGCCTGCAGCCTGCTTCAGCTCCTGTGTCTCCCTCTCTCTTTCTGCCCCTCCCCGACTTGTGCTCAGACTCTCTCTCAAAAATGAATAAACATTTTTTTAAAAATTTAAATAGATTATACCATTTTTCTTTTCTTTTTTTTTTTTAAATGTTTATTTATTTATTTTTGAGAGAGGGAGAGAAACTGCACAAGGAGGGGAGGGGCAGAGAGAGAAAGGGAGACACAGAATCTGAAGCAGGCTCCAGGCTTCAAGCTATCAGCACAGAGCCTGATGCAGGGCTGGAATCCACAAACCATGAGATCATGACCTGAGCCGAAGTTGGGAGTTCAACTGACTGAGCCATCCAGCTACCCCTACATTCAAGTTGGCTTTTGGATACTATAAGGAATAAAGGTAATTTCTTAAGTAAACTACAAGGCAATTCTTCTTGAGATATATAGTGGTAAGATGATCATACAGTATTTAAATTTTTTAATAGCCCCATTTTTGACATTCCACTACGCCAAAGACAACCTGTTGGTTGTACTGGGAGAAAAATACTTTTTTTTTTTTTTTTTACTTTTATGGTGAGTATACTAGTCAGAGTCCTACAGATAAATATAAAGTAAAACCTTGGTTTACAAGCATAATTCATTCCGGACCACACTTGTAATCCAAAGCACTTGTATATCAAAGTGAATTTCCCCATAAGAAATAATGAAAACTCAGATGATTCGCTCCACAACCCAAAAATACTCATATAAAAATGATTAAGATACTATAATACAAAATAATAAATACAAAATATAAAGAAAAATAAATTAACCTGCACTTACCTTTGAAAACCTTCTGTGGCTAGTGTGAAGCAGACGAGAAAGAGGTGGGTTATTATGCAGATGTCCTTCACTATCACTAACAAAATCACTGCTATCTATTGGCTCAATGGAATCTTTTTCTTTTCGTGCAACTTTAACAAAGAACCTATCCAACGACACTTGCTTTTGCCTACTTTTGAGGATTTTGCAGAAATGTGACACTGCATTGACAATCACCCACAATCCCACAGTGAGCAAGAAAGAGAAGAGCCATCAGCTCAGTTATGATCATGTGACATTCAGGGTCACATACCATGCACTACAAGGCATCACTCATTTATCAAGTTATTATTAGAAATGTTTGCTCATCTTGTGGACACTCATCTTGCCGAACACACATGGAACAAGTTACTTGGAACACTGGCAGAACAAGTTACTTGCAATCCAAGGTTTTACTGTATATATGAAGAGAGACAGGGAGAAATAAGATTAAAAGAACTGGCTTATGAGGTTATACAGGCTGAGGAGACCCAGATCTATAGTTGGCTAGCTGGAGACCCAGGAGAATCAATGGTGTATTCCAGTCTGTGTCCAAAAGCCTGAGAAGCAGAAGAGCCAATGATGTAAGTTCCAGTCCAAAAGCAGAAGACCAATGTCCCAGTTCAGCAATCAGGCAGGGGTTCCCTCCTATTCAGCTTTTTCTTCTGTTCAGGTCTTTAATTGATTGGAAGAGGGCCATACAGATTAGGGAAGGCAATCTACTAATTAAAATGTTAACTTCATCGGGAAACACCCTCACAGATACACTCAGACGGAGTAAAATTTGATCAAATATCTAGGCACACCGTGGTCCTATTAGAAACATAAAATTAACCATCACAAGTCCATCCCTACTCAACTTGGCACCCATACACATCTCCTTAAACCACACTTAATCTCCAAATAAGGACAGTAACAAGGTCATAATTAAGCCTAAGATGATACAACTATCCTGTGTCCTGTGTACATCCGGAAACACACTAACCTCTTCCCCAGAAGATGAGATAAAGTCCTTGAGAGTGATATTTCCTCTTCTCCTTGATATCCCAAATTTTACATACTATGACATAAAAGTGACACTGCTTAAAATACTATGTATATGCTCAATGTATTTTATGCTACATAAAGAAATGAGAATTTAAAAATTTATGTGTGTATATATATTCACGCACAAATACATTCATAACAAAAATTTTTTTAATATTTTTTAATGTTTATTTATTTCTGAGACAGAGAAAGACAGAGCATGAACGGGGGAGGGTCAGAGAGAGGGAGACACAGAATCTGAAGCAGGCTCCAGGCTCCAAGCTGTCAGCACAGAGCCCGACGTGGGGCTCGAACTCACAGACTGTGAGATCATGACCCAAGCTAAAGTCAACACTTAACCGACTGAGCCACCCAGGAGCCCCTCATAACAAAATTAAAAGGAAATACTCGTAACTATTATCGACTTTGTTTCTGTAACTGGTCACATGGTTGTAACTGGTATTTATAATTACCTTATTCTACTACCCATTCTGCATTTCTTTTGTCTTTAGCCAACGCTTCAGTTGGTCATGACTCCCTGATGGGATGACTCAAACCTTCATTCCTGAGGGTCTGGGCCATCAGTATTTCTCTTGAACTGGGTTATTTTAGTTTTCCATTGACCTTAATCACAGGGCATGGCAATACTAAGAGACGCCCTAAATACCTCCTGTATTTTAGACATACTTTTCTTTACCTCTATTGTGAAGCAGCAGTCCAATTTCTCCCCCAATAGTCAGGATCAGTCACCCAGCCAGTAGTGACTCCCCTCTTTGCCTGTTGATTCAGTGGCATGAGGAGTCCAAGTGGCAATGCAGCAGTCTTAACTTCCAATTCAGTGGAATCACTGTAAAAGCATTCCTCCCTTTGGAACTAAAACCCTTAGGCCAGAAGAGCATAAAGTCATGGAAATAGTTACTAAAAATTTTGGTCACGGGCCACTAGAGATAACAGTGAACAGAGCCACTTCCATTCCCACCCATTGATTCCTGAACCTATTACGAATCCCAACTATGGGAGAAACAACATCATATACCACATACTACTAACTCAGAGAATACAACTTCCTTGAGAACCTCAGCCCAGTGCTGCAAAGTACTGATGCACCTAGCTAGGGCTGTAAATTAAGTTTTCAAAAGTCCATTCCACCATTCTATCAAGCCAGCTGCTTCAGGATGGTAGGAAACATAAGACCAATGAATTCCATAAGCATGGGCCCATTGCTGTACTGCTTTTGTGCTGAAATAAGTTCCTTAATAAGAAGTAATGCAGTTAGGAATACGATTGTGGTGGATAAGGCATTCCGTAGAGCTCACAGATGGTAGTTTTGGCAGAAGCACTGCATGTAGGGAAGGCAAATCCACATCTAGAGTAAGTGTCTATTCCAGTAAGAACAAATCATTGCCATTTCCATGATGGTAGCAGTCCAATATAATCAACCTGCCTCCAGTTAGCTGGCTAATCACCCCAGGGAATGGTGTCATATTCAGTGTTTGCCTCTGCTGGTGATGGATTGAGCACTCAGCATTGGTTATAATCAGGCAGGCAGGTCTTGATAAGTCAAAGTCTACGTTTCTGAGCCCATGTGTAACCTCCATCTCTGCCCGCAGGTCATTTTTATTCATGAGTTCACTGCACAATAACAGGGATGGCTAGGGAAAGAGGCTGTTATCTACAGAATGGGTCATCTTATTAACTTGATTATTAAAATCCTCTTCTGCTGCGGTCACCCTTTGGTGAGCATTCACATGGAACATAAATATTTTCACAATGTTTGTCCAGAGAGGTCTATCTACGTATCTTTTACCCAAATTTCCTTGTCACCAGTTTTTTAATCATGTTCCTCCCAAGTCCCTGACCATCCAGCCAAACCACTGGTCATAACCCACAAAACAGAATACAACCATCTGGCCACTTCTCCTTCCAAGCAGAGTGCACAACCAGGTGCAATGCCCTAAGTTCTCCCCACTGGAAGAATTTCCCTTAACCACTGTCCTTCAGGCACGTCCCAGAAAGGGACTGTAGTGGTACAGCTGTCCACTTTCAGGTGGTACCTGCATTTCATGCAGAACCATCTATAAACCATGTCCAAGGCTTTTCTTCCTGTCTGTGGACCTGAGGGAACTTCCCATGAGCCTATAGATACAGTCTTAGAAAAAGAAAATGCTAGCAAAATAGGGACCAAAGGCATTTAAGCCCCTTCCTCACATAACTTACTTGTGTCTTCTGAGCCTGCTCAGGCCTGATCACATACATACTGTTTCTATTTGACTACAGTGCTGCTGTGCATGCCCAACTTTATGGCTTGGAGGGCCAGATAATTACCCATTCAATAAGCAGCTCAGGTTACATGGTAACTTGAAGGCCTCTGCTTAAGCAGATTTGAAGGCCCAGTAGCAGGCCAACAGCTCCTTCTCACAAAGGCATAATTGTCCACAAGAATGGCAGGCTTTGATCTAAAATCCTAAAGACCTGCACTATGATTCACCAATCAGGGCTTGCTCAAGGGTCCAAACAACATCCCTATCTGCCACTGACACCTCAAACACCATTGAATCTGCTGGATTATATGACCCTAGCAACAGAGCAGCTTGCACAGAAACCTGAACCTGTTGCAGGGCCTTCTCTTGTTCTG
The DNA here is from genome assembly GCF_018350175.1 of Felis catus. Taxonomy (NCBI): domain Eukaryota; kingdom Metazoa; phylum Chordata; class Mammalia; order Carnivora; family Felidae; genus Felis; species Felis catus. The sequence continues at coordinate 61,406,776 of NC_058374.1, read as the reverse complement.
GGCCACACTCAAAACTCGCACTTTCTTGAGTCACTCGGTCAATGAGTCAGAATAACACACCCAAATGAGGAATACACTGCCTCCAAAATCCAAAGAGGTCTACTAGGGATTGTGCCTCTTTCTTGGGTGTAGAAAGAGCCAGATACAATAATTCACCTTTCAACTTAAAACAGGTATCTACAGGGGCACCTGGGTGACTCCATCAGCTAAGCATCCAACTTCAGCTCAGGTCATGATCTCACATTTCATGGGTGTGAGCCCCGTGTTGGGCTCTGTGCTGACAGCTCTGAGCCTGGAGCCTGCTTTGGATTCTGTGTCTCCCTCTCTCTCTGCCCCTCCCCCACTCGTACTCTGTCTCTCTCAAAAATAAACATTTAAAAAAAACTTTTTTTAAAGAAAGGGTATCTACACATACACAATACCACTAGACCCCTAGAAATTTCACCCAGACAGAAGGCCCCTGAACTTTTATCAGGTTAATTTCCTATGCTCTGACACTCAAATGTCTTACTAATCAGTCTATAGTTGCTGCTTCATGCTCATTATGTCCAATCAAGATAATGCCATCAATTTAATACACAAATGCAGTATTTTATGGAAGTAAAAGGAGACTCCTTTTCTATGCAAACAGATCTATGCAAACTATCTTATAACACTGGACTTCAGACTTGATATATTCCTGAAGTAAGACAGTGAGGATGTATTTTAGACCTTGCCAGCTGAAAGCAAACTGCTTCTGTTGGACCTTGCTGACAAGGATGGAAAAAAAGGCATTGTCAGATCAACAGCTACATATCAGGTACCTGGGGATAATTTGCTCTAGCAGTAAAACCCTATCTGGTAAAGCAGCTGCAACTGGAATCATCATTTGGTTATAAGCCTACAACAATCCACTGTTAACCTCCAAGCCCCATCTGTCTTCTGCACTGGGCAAGATGAATGGGGATGCACACACAATGAGTGGGGATGTGCCAGAAATCACCATCCCAGCATGTTTCAATTATTTGATGGTGGCACCAATCTCTGCAATCTCCCCAGTAATGAGATATTGCTTTTGGTGTACTATTCTCGTAGGTAGAGGCAGCTCTATTTGGCCTTCTATTTGGCCTCCCTTAGTGTTCACTCCACTACTCAAGGAACTAAAATGGGGATTCTCCAACTGCTGAGTATATCAATTCTAATTATGCATTCTGAAATTGGGGAAATAACCAATGGATGGACTTGGGGACCTTTTGTGAGACAGATCTAAGCTAAAACTTCATTCATCACCTGACGCCCATGTGCCCCTATTCTGTTGGTAGACCACAAGGACAATTTAGGTCTCCTGGAATTAGTGTTAGTTCAGAGCCAGTGTCCAGTAGTTCCAAAAAGTCTAATTATCTCTCTCCCCAGTGCACAATTTCCCTGGTAGAGGGCCACAGGTCCCTTTGGGGAAAACTTGAAGAAAAATTGACAGTATAAAATTTTTGGCCGTATACCAGGGTCTTTCCTTAAGGGGACGCTGCCATCCATTCATTCAAGGGGTTCTGGATCTATAAATATTTAAGTCTAAGAATTGATTGAAGGGTAATGACTCTGTTTTTATGATTCAGGCTAGATTTTTATTCACCTGAACTAGAACTTCTCTATTTATACAAATCAAGTAAGAATTTAGAAGCATTCCTACCTATTTCACCAGGAACACCACAATCAAGTAGCCAACGTCACTAGTCTAGATGAAACAGACTATTTTAATTGCTGCTTTGATTCTGCTGTCCAAACCATGCTCACCTTACCTTTGGCAGTTGAGTACCACTACTTGGCCCGTACCACCTTGGAATTCATTTACTCCCATTGCACTTAGGTTTCCCAATTCAGTGACTGCATTCTAAGGCCTAGCCTATACATAACAGTAATCACAGAGCTCAAGGATGCCAGGGACCTCTCACAATATATTTCTCTTAGTACTGGTTAAAGGTATCTCTTCTAGACCCTTTTAGTCTCGGTGAGTAGGTCTTAAATGACAAATCCACTCTAACATCCCAATCTCCAAGTCTTCTGAAGCCTACCTTTGGTCCATATTCACCATTCCCACACATATTCCCTGGATTCCCTGGGAAGTGTCCATTCCCACACATATTCCTTGGATTTCTGTCTGTATAATCAGAAAACTCAAGTAGTTCTTTTGGAGTATAGCACATTTCCTCATGAGTCACACTTTAAACCTCACTTTTAGAGGCCTGCTGGGATTTGAATCTAGTTACAGATCTAGAAGCAAAGAGGGGTTGGTAGAGGCCGGTCTAAGGAAATCAGCTTTTTTTTTTCTCAACATAATACTTAGTTTTATTTTTTTTAATTTACATCCAAATTAGTTAGCACATAGTGAAACAATGATTTCAGTAGATTCCTTAATGCCCATTACCCATTTAGCCCATCCTCCCTCCCACACCCCTCCAGTAACCCTCTGTTTGTTCTCTCTGTTATAAGTCTCTTATGTTTTGTCCCCCTCCCTGTTTTTATATCATTTTTGTTTCCCTTCCTTTATGTTCATCTGTTTTGTCTCTTAAAGTCCTCATATGAGTGAAGTCATATATTTGTCTTTCTCTGACTAATTTCACTTAGCATAATATGCTACAGTTCCATCCACGTAGTTGCAAATGGCGATTTTATTCTTTTTGATTGCCATATATACACCACATCTTCTTTATCCATTCATCCATCGATGGACATTTAGGCTCTTTCCATACTTTAGCTACTGTTGATAGTACTGCTATAAACATTGGGGTGCATGTGTCCTTTCGAAACAGCACACCTGTAACACTAGGATAAATACCTAGTAGTGCAATTGCTGGGTTGTAGGGTAATTCTATTTTTAATTTTTTGAGGAACCTCCATACAGTTTTCCAGAGTGGCTGCACCAGCTTGCACTGCCACCAACAATGCAAAAGAGATCCTCTTTCTCTGCATCCTCGCCAACATCTGTTGTTGCCCAAGTTGTTAATGTTAGCCATTCTGACAGATGTGAGGTGTATCTCCTAGTGGTTTTGATTTGTATTTCCCTGATGATGAGCGATGTTGAGCATTTTTTCAGGTGTCGGTTGGCCATCTGGATGTCTTCTTTGGAGAAGTGTCTATTCATGTCTTTTGCCCATTTCTTCACTGGATTATTTGTTTTTTGAGTGTTGGGTTTGGTAAGTTCTTTATAGATTTTGGATACTAACCCTTTATCTGATATGTCCTTTGCAAATATCTTCTCCCATTCTGTAGGTTGCCTTTTTAGTTTTGCTGATTGTTCACTTTGCAGTGCAGAAGCTTTTTATTTTGATGAGGTCCCAGAATCAGCATTTTCTTACAATGGCAATTGCCTCAGGGGAGGCCATTACAGCTCCCTTAGGCAATTCAGAATGAATCCCCTCAGACTTCAAACAGAGGTGGAGAAGTACCAGTATCATCACCAAGATTTTTTTTTTAAATCTGATCCTAACTTTAGTATGAATTACCTGTAATTTTTTCACTACCAAACTTACTAAGTAATTGAGTAAAAATTTATCTATGAAAGACTTTTAATGCTTACACACTCTAATTCCTCCAGAAAAACATAATAAAATATGTGTGTTAATGAAAAAAAAACCAATACTCATGTCTAAAACACACTTAAAGTTCTCCTTCCCTTTACAATTGGCTATATCCCTAACAAACCTGACCCCTTATGAGCAGTATTTGAAAGACTTTCTCTCTTCACCATTTTAACTAAAAATCCAAGGCTTTCCCATAAGGCAATCTAGACACTACCAACATTTTTTATATGCCATATTGTCAGGATCCTACAGAAATGTCAACTCATGCTATTCCTCTATGAGTAAATATATAATCAAGTCCAAAAAATGCTAGCTATTGGGTGATGGCACTGACACTATTTTTATTTACTAAGTTCATTTAATAACATATACTTCCTTAACTGTGTACAAATGTCTTTGGTTGGTGTTTTGTATTTTACATTAACTAGATACCACAGAAGAATTAACTATACTTCTAGAAACACATTCTATCACCTTCAACAACTTTATGTTGCTGCCTCTGGCAGCAATATACAGCACCCAAGCATGGGATATCTGTCTGGTGATAAGTAAGTAAATAAATACCTGGCCCAAAATTACACAGGATTCAAACATAGTAAGAGAAATAAAAGAAAAAAGAGAGATACACCTTGAAAATACCTAACCTGACACTCTCCTGTGAAAAACTTAGTAATATTAAGCAGGTCCTTCATATCCTTAAATTCATGACGAGTATGACAACTTGAAATTACTTGTTTTGGGAATTCTGATTGGTGAAATATGGCATTACTTCTCAAAGAAATGTCCGTATGCTTCACTGCAAAAAAATAAATGCACCTCAGGACAGACTAATGTAAACATAAAAAAGCATCTCTAGTAACATTTACAAATAGTGGCAAACCATTTATGTCTTCTTCAAATTCAAAGGTGATGCAAATTAAGTAAAATACAAAAACTCACATATGTTTACTTTCTAAGAACCCAAAGATATAATACAACTACATTTTAACCCCATGTTCCTATCAACTGAAGATAACAATCATCCCAATCTCTTCTATAGCACTGGAAATAATATTCCCAATGATGACTCTCAGGTACTGTAAGATGCTAAGCCAGTCAGCTCAATGCTTGGGGACAGGACAGGGAAGAAAAGAATTCAGTTACCTTGGATTACTAAGGCATTCAAATCCACAAGTTAAAGTATAAGAGATTCTCACCAAAGCAAAAAATACTTGGCTTCTGGTGGGCTTTCTTTACTAGGAAATCTTATTAACCAGAAAATCCAATTTCTCCAAGTAATATGTTACAGCACTGCACATAGTAAGTATTCAATAAACGTTTCTTTACTTTCCCCTTCCAGCATAATCGTTTTGACAATTCAATGACCTTTTTAATTATAATGCACAAGCCCTATTTCCTCTATTTAATACCCAATTATAAAAGATGAAATAGCATAATATAACAGACAATAATGCTCAGAGACCACACAAGACAAAGAATACAGAATTTACAGAGTTCTCCAAGTCATTAAACAGGCAAACAGCAATAATACCAACAACAAACAGCAAAAATAACAAACCCTGTGAGGAGAATCTGATATCCAAAATTTCCATGTCATATATATTATACATTTTTAGCATACAATACACTTATGGATCATCTAATATATAATATGTAATTACATACACTATATATCTATAATTTTTAATATCTAGTTTTCAACAGAAAGTATGAGATATGCAAAGAAACAAAAAAAGTATAGCTCATATACGGGAGGGAAGGAGCAGTCAATAGAAATTACTCCTGAGGAAACCCAGACATTGTATGTACTAGACAAAGATATCAATATCAACTACTTTATATGTGTTCATTGATATAGTCTCAAATTACCAAAGAAAACCATGCCTAAGTAATTAAAGGATATTATGACAACCATGTCTCACAAAATGGAGAATATTAATGAAAAGACAGTAATCACAGAAATGAAACAACAAGAAAAAACATCTGTAGTTAAAAAGTACACCAACTGAAATGAAAAATTTACCAAAAGATCTCAACAGCATGTTTGAGCTGACAGAAGAATTACTGAACCTGAAGATAGATCATTTGAGATCATCCAGTCTGAAGAACAGAAAGAAAAAAAAAATGAAGAAAATGAACAGAGCATCAAAGATCTGTGGAAAACCAGCAGGCATACCAACATATGCATATGCATAATGAGAGCACCAGAAAGAAAGGAGAGAAAAAAAGGGGGGAGGGGGGCCACAGGCAGAAAGAATATTTGAAGAAATCAGGCTATGGAAGTCCACAAATTTGATGAAAAAATTACTTTACACATCCAAGAAGTTCAACAATTCCAATTAGGATAAATGTGAAGAGATCCACACTTCAATATATCATAACCAAACTTTCAAATGCCAAAGACAAAGAGAATCTTGGAAGGAGCAAAAGAGCAGCAACTCATCACATACAAGGAATCCAAGAAAAGATTTTTAATCTGATTTCTTATAAGCAACCATGAAGGCCTGATGGCAGTAGGATGACACATTCAAAGTGCTGAAAGAAAAAGACTGCCAACCAAGAATTCTATATTCAGCAAAACTAATATTCAAAAATGAAGAAATTAAGACATACCCAAATGAATAAAAACAGAGAGAACTCATCACCATGAGTTCTTATCTATGAGAAATACTAAAGGGAGTCCTAAAGGCTGAAATGAAAGGATAATAGACAATACTTGAACCTACATAAAGAAATAAAGAATACCAGTAAAGGTAACTACATAGGTAAATATAAAAAACAGTACAAAAGTGTATTTTCTCGTCATTCTTTTTTTTCTCATATCTGATTTATTTTTTTTTTTTCAACGTTTATTTATTTTTGGGACAGAGAGAAACAGAGCATGAACAGGGAAGGGGCAGAGAGAGAGGGAGACACAGAATCGGAAACAGGCTCCAGGCTCTGAGCCATCAGCCCAGAGCCTGACGCGGGGCTCGAACTCATGGACCGTGAGATCGTGACCTGGCTGAAGTCGGACGCTTAACCGACTGCGCCACCCAGGCGCCTCTCTCATATCTGATTTAAAAGACAACTGCACAAAGCAAATACTACAAATCTGAGTTGACAGGCATACAGTGTAGAAAGAAGTTGTGCAACAATAGCAAAAAGAAGGGGAAGAAATAGAACTATATTATAGATTAAGCTGGTATTAATCCAAACAGACACCAAACAGACTATTATAAATTAATATATTGTTTATAATCCCCAAGGCTACTGCTAAGAAAATAACTCAAAAAAATATATAGTAAAAGAAACAAAGGAATTAAAATGGCACATTAGAAAATATCTATTTAACAAAAAAGAAAGCAATAGTAATACAGGAATTAAGGAGCCAAAAAAAATAAATAAATAACCCATTAAGACATACAGAAAACGAATAGTAAAATGACAAGCATAAGTCCTATCTTACCAGTAACTATATTAAATGCACAAGGGTTAATAAAAACTCTAATTAGAAGGCAAAAATTGGAAGAATGGATAAAAAATATGATCCAATCAGGTACTGTTTACAAAAGACATGCCTGAGATTCAAAGACACAAGTAAAATCATATACACCAATAATATATTGGGGTAACTATGTAACTTCATAAACAGAATAATATACTATCAACAATCTGAAGTGTGGAGCATCCATTTCTAAAACCTAAAGTCAGTTAAGATCTGATTTTCATTCATCCAACAATTATTTAATAAAAACCAACCATGCTCTACTGAAGAATATAATGATCAATACAGCCACTTAGACTAGTAAAGAAAATATCAATATATAATGTAAACTACAATAAAAGTTTAGAAGTGTTGAAATCTCATGCCCATCCCCATGCTTTCATCTCCTCGGATGCCTTGGCTCCTTCAGAATGTCTTATGTATATCAGCTCCCTCATTCATCATTTATTTTCCCTTTGTTCATTAACTCAACAAATATTAACTAACACCTATGATGTTCAAGGCACCTGTGAGGGGCTAAAGATATAATGGTAAGCAAAATTGGCCCTTGCCGTCAAGTCTGGCAAAGAGAGAGAAATAAGCTTAAAAATACATGCAACCACATAGTGTTGCAAAGATTGAGGGAAGAAAGGAATCTGAACTTCTCTGGAAGGTCAATTAAGGTTTTCTCACAGGCAGAAGCCTTGAGTACTTGCATCCAAAGCCCGAATGAGTAGGAGGCATTTCCAGTTAAATATGGAGTACTGAACATCCATGTTTACCACCATTCTCTTCTAAACTCCCACTAAAATGACAAATATATGAATAGACAATTCACAGAATTATCCATGTGACTAATAAGTATGTGGAAAATGGTCAATCTCACTAGTAATCAGGGACAGAAATAAAATATGTGGAAAAATGGTCAATCTCACTAGTAATCAGGGACAAAGATATGTTAGTGACAATGAGATTTATATCTACCAGGTTAGCAAAAAATGCAAAAGTAATTATACCAAGTATTGGCAAGGATGGAGAGCCGTACTCTCAGATATTAATAGTAAGAGTAAAAATTGGAACAATGACTTTGGAGAATAATCTAGTAATACTTAACTTGAAGATGTTCTTATAGTAAGAACCAGCAAATTCTATGACAGAACCTAGAAAAATTCATGTGCATCAGAGAAGGTGAAGAAAAAAATTCATTGCCAGGTTGTTTAAAATAGCAAAAAGAAAAAAAAAAGTAATAACCTAGAAGTCATTTAGAGAGAGGAAATTGATTAATAATTAGTAAAAGTCATACAACATGATAAATCAATAAACATGAATAAACTGGTGTTATATGTATCAACATAGATAAATTTCAAAATGTATTGTTGAATAAACAAAGGAGGTGGCAGCAAAATACACAAAATATGACACCATTTTCATGAATTTTTTTTAAAAAGACATCACACGTACTTCTTATGGATACACAACCACAGTGAAGTTAAAAAGGCATGGAAGAAATGATAAACTACAACTTCAGAATAGTGCTACACTTTGGACAAGGAGAGAAGAGGATGGGTTCAAGGGTGTAAATTATAGCAATAGTAATTATTCCTTTTTAAAAATATGAAGCAAAAGGCAATGTCAATATGAGAAAAAATGAGTGGTGAGTACACTTGGATATTAATTAAATGAGTTAATTATTTGTAAAATCTTTAAAACAGTGCCCAGAATCTGCAAGCACCATGTAAGTGGATACAAAAATATATGCAGTATTATTACCCTAAAGGTTTGAAATATTTAATTAAAAAATTTCATAGACCTCCTATCTCACACAATTAACAAACGTTAACTCAAACTAGATCAATGACCAAAATAAAACAGCTAAAACTACAAAACTCTTAGAAGAAAACACAGGGGCAAATCTTCATGACCTTCATTTGGCAATGGATTCTTAGGTATGACACCAGAAGCACAGGCAACAAAAGAAAAACTTACTAAATTGAATTTAATCAAAATTTAAAAGTTGTTTGTATCAAAGAACATTATCAAGAAAGGGAAAAGACAATCTACAGAATGGGAGAAAACATTTGCAAATCATATATCTAATAAGGGTCTAGTACCCAGAATACATAAAGAACTCTCAGGAGCACCTGGGTGGCTCAGTCAGTTGAGTGTCGAACTAAGGTTCAGGTTATGATCCCAGCATTGTGGGATGGAGCCCTACATAAGGCTCTGTGCTGAGCTGAGCATGGAGCTCGTTTAAAATTCTCTCTCTCTCTCTGCCCCCTTCCCCACTCGCATGCGCTCTCCAATATATATAAAAAATTTTAAAAGGAACTCTTAAAACTCGACAACAAAAAGACAAACAACCCAATTTCAAAATAAGCAAAAGAAGTTAATAAACACTTCTTTAAGAAAGATACAAAAATAACCAAAAGACACTTTAAACTGCTCAATATTATCATTAGGGAAATACAAATTAAAACCACAATGAGGTAGCAGTTCACACCCACTGAGATGGCCATAACCAAAGAGAAAAAAGGAAAATACCAAGTGTTGACGAAGATGTGGAGAATTGGAATCCTCATACATTGCTGGTAGGAATACAATATATACAGCCACGTGGGAAAATAGCTTAGCAATTCCTCAAAACGATAAACGCAGAATTACCACATTACGCAGCAATTTCACTCTTACATATACGCCCAACAAAATTGAATACAAGTACCCAAACAAATACTAGTATACAAGTGTTCATTGCAGCACTATTCACAATAGTGAATCAGCACAATAGCAAAAAGGTGGGGAAATCCAAATGTCCATAAACAGATGAATGGATAAACAAAGTGTGCTAAGTGCTATATATTATATATACAACAAATTATGCAGGCATAAAAAGAAATGGAATAGTCATAAAACATAGATGAACCACAAAAACATTATGCTAAGTGGATGAAATCAGACACAAAAGGCTACACATTATATGATTTCATTTATATGAAATATCCAAAACACAGGTGAATCCATAGAGAAAGCAGATTGTGTTTGCTAGGGGCTGGGGAAAAGGGAAAATGGGAATGACTGCTTAATGAGTGCTGGGTTTCCTTCTGGGGTGATGAAAATATTTTGGAACCAGATAGAGTTCCACAAAATTGTGAATGTACTAAATGCCACTAATTATACACTTTAAAATGATAAATTTTGGGGCGCCTGGTTAAGCGTCCGACTTCAGCCAGGTCACGATCTCGCGGTCTGTGAGTTCGAGCCCCACGTCGGGCTCTGGGCTGATGGCTCAGAGCCTGGAGCCTGGTTCCGATTCTGTGTCTCCCTCTCTCTCTGCCCCTCCCCCGTTCATGCTCTGTCTCTCTCTGTCCCAAAAATAAATAAACGTTGAAAAAAAAAATTAAAAAAAAAAATTAAATAAAATAAAATGATTACTTTTATGTTATGTAAGTTTCACCTCAATAAAAAAATAATCAAAAAGAAGTGTTTTAAAAAATGTTTGAAAGTGTCCAGGAGCAGTACTTGCTACATTATCAATACTTAAAAATAGTGGTTACTATTACTGCCATTACATACATCACAATATATCATTGCAGTAATTGGTCCATAAACACAGGTAGTCCCTATGATACCTGTGATATTGACATAACTGCTTCAATTCCAGGATCTTAACCTGTAAAATTCATTTTCTTACTACAACTTTGATACTTCTATTTGTACTACCCTATCATTCCTACCGAACCTGTTATTCACCCCTATTGAAATTTCTAGTATCCCAAACCAGTCATTATTCTCTCAGCCTATCAATAACTCCTCCTTTCTAACTCCCAACTTTCTGTTAATAATGCTAAAGCTTTTGTCTTGATTTCTTCCTTGATCACTCTTTATCCTTCTAAATGCCTCTGTTTCTTTTCCATGATTAACATTGTGTGTTATACACCAATACACTCAATACATTCAATAGGTAATAGACAAACCTACCCAGGGGCCAATGTTTGGGCTTCTCTATTGAGACTAATCAATCTGAGGAATAGAAAGAAAAAGAAATGAAAAGTGAACAGATCCTCAGACACCTGTAGGAAACCATCAAGCATGCCAACATAAAAACTATGGCAGCTCCAGAAGAGACAAAGGGGCAAAAAGAATACTGCAAGAAATAATGACGAAAAACTACCCTAAGTTTACTTCCCAAAGTATACTTCCCAAAGTACACACACACACACACACACACACACACACACACACACACACACGCACAGTTCATCAATAGATGCCTTCTGGAATACTTTAAGTGGGGGGAAAAAAGTATATGCTGGTTAAAGAATCAGATCCACCTTATAATTCCCAATTTACCACCTAAACAATCTGCTAAATTATTTTGCTCAGATGAAAGTAACTATGATGATAATATCCATGGTCCTGCTATGTGAAAGAAAAATCACCTAAAAATTTCATGTATATGCTGCCTCACTTGTTCATAAGATTTTCTACTCCTAAGTACTTTGTAGGAATCACACCATAAAACATTTTGCAATCTGACTAGATTCTAAGTGCTCAGAGGATTTCTCATCAACCATATGGAAATCACTTTGTATGTGCATGACTGCGACACTGAGAATAACCCTGTGGCATTTCTTACCTCTCCTTTTTATAACAAGAGAAGCAAGATCAGTAACACCTAAATTTGGAACTATAGAAAATAAAACTCAGTACACCAATGAAGATAAAGTCTCCTACAAAAGGTTTTTGCAACAAAAGGTACTATACAAGTATCCTTAACTAATATGACTATGGAAAAAAATCACATATACTAAATAAGCAGGAGATATTTTACACCATTCACTTTAAGCAGAAACTAGTCCTAAAAAGAAATTAATAAAATATACCTCTTCTGCATAACAGACAAAATAAGTAACTTAAAATATCTAAATGCCTCATGAAAACCATCAGCAGTTAATAAACACTGTTTTCCCATTCAGCAGAATAGAAAATAAATCTTCATTTTAATTTGTCCTGTGATTCAAATGGGTGGCCCATTTAATGCCATTCAGGTTTCATAGGCTTATTTTCAATTTTTCATGTCCAATGTGGGCAAACTGTTGGAATGAAAGGTATAACCTCATGTTAAGTTGTCTTTATTAAATCCATAATTAAAATAATGATACTCTCACTTTTACCAACTATCTTCAATGATGTCTACACATGTAGACATGTAGTTTTTTTTTTTTAATGTTTTTATTTATTTTTGAGAGAGAGACAGAGTGTGAGCAGAGGAAGGACAGAGAGCGAGGGAGACAGAATCCGAAGCAGGCTCCAGGCTCTGAGCTGTCAGCACAGAGCCCGTTGTGGGGCTGGAACTCACTGACCACCGAGATCATGACCTGAGCCAAAGTCAGTCACCTGAGGGTGACCAGGTGCCCTTACCCATGTACTTTTCTAGTAATATTCATGTGAGTCCCTATCAGTGAAGCACATCCACAGATTAATGGATCTCACGTAATACCGCAACACTATCCTTACCACAATGGTAGAAGTTCTGAATTCTCATAATACAAAAGTAAAGCATCTTGAAATGATCGTGCAGATCGTGCAAATCGTACCACAAGGTTGGACACAACATAAAAGGCAATTTGGCTGGCCTCTCCATTAGCTAGGCCTTCTTTTGGTAGGAGATGCACATGGTCAATGATAACAAGGCTGGCAAAGGGGTAAAAAAGTCAGTCTTCCCCAAATAGCCGGAAAAAGTGACTTCATGCTTTACAAAACAGTGGTTACTTAGTTCATATAGTTACTCTATATGACAACAATGTGTTGGACTGAGTTATGTAAATACCAAAACGGACATACCCTTCTAAGGAAAACCACTTCGATAGAATTATTACATGCTGCATTTTAAAGTGAATAACATTAACTCTGCTCTTCATCTATTAAACCTGTAATTTTAAAAAATGCTTCCCATTTCAAAATTTTAAAAATTATATCCTTTGCTAGTAATACTAAATATATCCCTAATTCTTTAAGTAGGATTATACGTCCTATAGCTAACACTCTTTGTAAAAGTAAAAAAAAAGAGGGTACAGGTAAAGAATGTCTAACTAATTTAAAATTTAAAAATATACAAAGACATAAATTTGGATAAACATTTTACAAGTGACTGATACCATCTCATGTTGAGTTATTAATTTGCTTAATGAGTTTATTCTAAGCATCAAAATTAAAACAGATTCAGAATAAACACAAGATACACAAAACACTTACAAGAACTCAGTATTGGCAGTATAGCATATGAATAAAAGAAAATTCAGGAAGACTTGTTATCAAACCCCTGCTCTACGACTTACTATTAATGCAACCTTGGATAAATTTGCTCACTTGTATGAGACTCAATTTCTCTGGCTATGAAGTGGGAAAAATACTACCTACCTCGAAAGGTACTGGGTGGAATTCAATAAAACAACAGACAAGGAGTTTTTAGAAACTCTGCATATGCATCTATATAATGCTAGGCTCAAAGATTTCCATAATTCTTATCAAAAGAAGAACATGAAAAGTATTTCACACTACACTAAATGCATCCAGAATTCTATCTAGATTATTGGCAGCAAAAAAACAATGTATGCAGAAAAGCTGTTCAATCATTTTAGACTCTAAACCTATAAAAGAAATGGTTTGAACTAGATAAAATCTAAGGTACTCTGAGTTTCTAAACTTCTAGGATTCTTTTTTTTAATTTTTTTTTTCAACGTTTATTTATTTTTGGGACAGAGAGAGACAGAGCATGAAAGGGGGAGGGGCAGAGAGAGAGGGAGACACAGAATCGGAAACAGGCTCCAGGCTCCGAGCCATCAGCCCAGAGCCTGACGCGGGGCTCGAACTCACGGACCGCGAGATCGTGACCTGGCTGAAGTCGGACGCTTAACCGACTGCGCCACCCAGGCGCCCCTAAACTTCTAGGATTCTATCTTAAAGTGATGCCCAGAAAGTCAATATGTCGACTACCACATTTTGCTCCAAAATTTATTACGATAAATAACGCAGAGGACAAATTCTAAGAGTATCAAATAAAACAAAGAGGCAGTGTATATTAAGAATCTGAAGAGAGGTGTCTGGGTGGCTCAGTCAGTTAAGTCAGTTAAGCCAACTCTTCATTTTGGCTCTGGTCCTTATCTCACAGGTTTGAGCCAGGAGTAAGGTTCTGCACTGACAGGGCAGAGCTTGTTTGGGATTCACTCTCTCTCTCTATCTAACCCCTCCCCCACTCTCATAAACACAGGTGCTCTCTCAAAAAATAAACTTTAAAAAAAATCTTACCAGACTTATGCACAAAAATGTTTAATGTTAATTCTAATGGGGAAAGCTTAACTATAAATCAAGAACTTACAAATCAAGTTATCAAAAAATTCATGATGTAGCGAGCACTTACAATGTAATGCTACTGAAAAGAGAAAAATATAAAACAATATTTACAATTTTGTTTTTAAAATGTTTTCAGAAGAAAAAGACCAAAAGAAAAACCAGCAAAATGTTTGCAGAACTTATTTCATGTTAACAGATATGGGTTAGTGTTTTTTTCTTCATAGGATTCTTTATTTCCCAATTTTCTACTATAATCTACTATGATTTCCACAATGAAAAAAAATACAATATTCATCCATGCTAAAATAGCAAACTAGAGGCTAACAAAACTTCCCCTATCTGATAAAAACTGTTTACAAAAAACCTAGAGCTAACTATTTAACGGTAAAAGACTACATGCCGTATCTACTAAGATAAAAAAACAAGGCAAGGATGCCTACTCATACTTGTCCTATTCAACATCATACTGGAGGTTCTGGCCAGTGCAATCAGACAAGAAAATGAAATACAGCTGACCCTTGAACAACTCAAGGGTTAGAGGCACCAACCCTCTCACTGTCAAAGATCCACATATAACTTTTGACCTAATGATGATTTTAATTGTAAATTATACCTCAATAAACCTAAATTTCAAAGGACACAGGACATGCCCTTTTGAAAATTACACATCAAATTAAATGAGCTACCTCCAGTTCACCGGGTTTGGGGGTGGGGGTAAGACAGTGAGGAAACCAAAAAATCCTTAGAAATATTACAAATTAAAAAAATCAATTTACCATCAAGATTTATCAATAAGAACAGATACTGA
Source organism: Felis catus (assembly GCF_018350175.1). NCBI lineage: Eukaryota > Metazoa > Chordata > Mammalia > Carnivora > Felidae > Felis > Felis catus. The sequence goes on along the minus strand of NC_058374.1, from coordinate 61,391,595 downwards.
TACAAAGAATTAACCTAAAAAGAGTTGCCTTTTTTAAGTTCTGTTTGAACAGAAAATAACAAAATTTGATTAGCTAACAAGACCAAAGGTCACAAGCAACAGGTTGATAAAGGAACATTGTGATTATGAGCCAGAATTCAGAAACAACTTACCTAACATTTCACTTGCAATTTACTAATGGAAATGGTCTCATCCAGCCCAATGCACTGCTACCCCAACTTCTATTAAGAGAAATACAATAAACTTTCAAATAGCTTTCTTCATTTGTAACAATCCTATATACTTTATAAGTCATGTATCTACAAGCTAGGGGTGCCTCTTACTTGGCAAATTCCTATTTATCCATTTAACCTTCAGATCAGCTCATTAGTAACCATCGTTCTTTCTTTTTCTTTCTTTACTGTCACTAATAATAATAATAATAATAATAATAAAGTGCTGTCCTGTCACTAAAAAAATAAGTAAGTGCTGTCCCTCTCTGATGACTCTGCAGTTTCTTTTTTCTGGTGTAAGTATTAAAATGATTACAAAAAGCTCTAAAAAGTTTTGAGCTGATTACTCCAATAAGAAGATACATTTTCCCATGTAATAAAAGAGGTAAATTTTAACTTTCATCACTTTGTTTTATGTTTATTCCATTTGGCTTATACTGTTGCTAGGAAACCAATTCATAATAAGATTTCCAAGCACACGGAACAACCCTAGCCAGCCAACTTTGTAACCAGGGCAATTGGCGACCACACAATTTACTGGCTAGCCAGCACCACACAGGTGCGCTCTCCCTGGCATCCCCCTTGCTCTATTTACCTAACAGGTACAGGAAGTACAGCCAAATCCTTCATTGCAACAGAAATTGTAGCACAGGGCAAATGGGATGATTAGAAGTGTAGAACTCTCTGATGTCAGAGAACAAAGTGAATCTATTGTCACTCCCTGTGGTCCCACCCAACTAAATATTCTGGGTATTTTGTCTTAAATTGTACGGTGAAATGTTAGCCCAACCCAATCATTCCACCAGGCAGCATTTAAACTACTCCCAAAAGCCATCACCAACTACCGCCCGGATAAATATTTGGAGAGGATGGTGGTATCAATATCTGCACAGTTCAGAAGGGAAGGGAAGTAAAAGAGTCGGAATTCTTAAGGGGACGCTGAGTCACCTACAGCTGTGGCCAGGATTTCACCCTCCAGGAAATCAGGCTCTGCCCCAACTCGCATCATGGAAGCAAGTAAAAGTAGCAGCAACACCATCCTACCAAAAAAACATCCAGCTCTACTTTTAATAGGGTTACCACTCCTTAAAGTGAAGCCAGAAATAGATTTCATGTCCAAAGCTTTCCACCACAGTATACAACTTGGGCAGACGGAAGAAACATCTTTATTGTGGGGAAAGGGGGCGCACTTACAGGGATGAAGGATGCCTCACCACTTGGAAAGTTACTGGCTCCTGCCGTAACCTCAAAATGCCCCTTGTATGGCAACATGTGGCCCAGAGTATCTATAAGGTAATGTGGCTGACAGGTGTTGTAGAGCTTTTACGCCGGTGTACACAACGAAGCAGAGGGGGAAACATAAATCAGGCGCCATCGGTGAAAACTTGGCAAGGATCTAAGTCTCTGTTCGGTGGGAGCTTCGGTGACACAATAATCACGTGCACTTGTCCGTAGACGTTCGGAAATATTGGATTCTGGAATGTACAAGGGCTGAAACCTGCCGGCAGAGCAAGTACCGGTTGGCACTCAGGGCCGAGGCAGCAGGGATCCGTTCCAGCCCAAAGCAGGTCACACCTCCAACTCCCGGTCCCGGCCACCTCGGAGGGGAGAGGCCGGAGCTAGCGAGAGGCGGAAGCCGGGCCGCGTTCCCCGCCCGCGCCCAAGCCGCCTCGGGCGCGCCCCCGCCTCACGCGGCCCCGCCTCACGCGGCCCCGGCCCCCCAGACCCAGGCCCGGAAGGCGAGCTTCCATTTACCTGCTCCCCGCTCTGGCTCCCGCCGCCGCCGCCTCCGCGCCGCTCACCCAAACAGCCAGGTGAGCCACCCCAGCAGACGGCCCCGCAAGCGCACACCCGGGGCACGACCCCAAACCCGTCGTGGAGGAACGCGACCCCAGCCACACAAGTTGGGATAGCCCACGCACCACCCGGCTTCAAGCACCTCTGCCCCCGGAAGTTGATTTCCTCCAAGGCCCGCCCAGAGCTGCGCTTGTCACTCAACGCCAACACGCGCGTCACGTGACCCGAGCTGAGGGCCCCATCTTCAGAGCCACGCCTCTAATGGCTTGAGTAGTCCATGGAGGGTTGCCTTCTGAAAGGGGTTGACGCAGAAACTACCTCCTGTTGATTATAGCTTCTCATTCCTCTAGAATGACGGACGCAGTTCCTATGCCTAATGTATGCAAATAAAACCATCCGCAAAATGATACTCCCATCTGGGATTCTGTAGGACTGTTCCTGAGAAACGCCTGCCTGATGTTTTCACCACCTCCAGGCAGAGTTCAATAAAAACGAACTTAGCCAAATGCCTGACAGGTAGTAAGTGCTCAAGAAACAGTTGACTGGACGACTGCTCCATTTCTTCTCTGCATATCTGAACACTCAAGCACCGGAAGGCACCTAAACCCAGAGCCTCTCCAGACCATATGACATCAGTCAAAGACTCTGCTTGAGAATTATTTTTGTTCTTGGCCTCAGCTCCGGATCACAGCAACTTATATATGCCATCTCTGTTTCAGAGACAGTTTATTTTCAGCTGCCAAACCACTTTTTTCCAAGCCTTCAGTCAAATAATTTCTCCTGAAGAAAAAGAAAAGAGAATGACATAACTGTCAGGGTTTTATTTCAAAAGAAGAGTGGTTATATAGATTTTTTGTGTGTGTTCATATCAAAGTGTCAATAACTGTTAAAGAGGAACAGTCAACTAGCAAGTCACTTGTCAATGATTCTTCCATCTTTGACATGGGAGAGATTTGAAGAACATTTATTTAGCAATTTTTTTTATTAAATGTCTACTTGGCTTACTGGACTAAGTTGTGGCAATCTGAGAATGGACCAGATTTCATTCAAGATGTTTGCCTTCAAGGAGTTTATAGTCTAGTGGGAAAAATAAACAAGTAAAATCTGGGAACTTTAAGCATAAATCTCTGGAACATTCATAGTCATTGTATAACAGGAATTCTTTAACATTTTGGATGTTATTTTCTCATCTTTCCACTGAACAAAATTGACTCAAGCCTTTAATAATCTCTGCTGTGTACTTGCAGTGGAAAATGTCAACAAGTAATCCTAACAATTCTCCAGGAAGTGGAGGCTCAGGTGGTTAGTGAGTAGTCCCAATATTGAGCTCAAAAGTCGGTCTTCTACATCCATTTTTTCTGTCGTGTGTTTCTATCATGAACACGTTTCCATTATAGCAGATTGATGCTTTCTTACCCAAATTTATTTACCTATCTACTAGACCATGAAGTCAAAGACCACTTTTCATTTGTATATCTGTGAGTCTGCTTCTTATTTGTTTTTGTATATGCATCAATATCATAGTATTTAGTGATTAGAAGAAAGATATTCAATAAATGCTTCTTAAACCAAGTACAGTTACCTTTATATCATTTTGTGTCTCATCCCTTTCTGCTGGAAACCTCAGATGAGTTTCTGAGAGTTTTCATTGATATGTCTGTATGTTTCCTCTGTCCCACTTACTCCAATATTCAATATTAAACAGACTTACGATAATAATAGAAACTAATACTTATTGAACATTTGCTATGTGCTGGCATAATTATCTTATGTGACTGGCTAAATATTTTGAATCTACTATCTAATTTGCCATAACATTAATCCTCCAAAGTAAGTATATTAATATATTCACTTTTTAGATAAGGATAAAGAGTTACGGAGAGTAATTTAACCAAGTGGTAGAGCAGGATCCAAAGCCAGGCCTGCCCGATGAAAGGATTTGTTTATTCACCACAACACACTGCCTCTGCTTTTCACATCATTTGTTTATCAGTGGATCCAAATTTCACCACCTCCATGAAGTCTTTCCCTCCCTCACATAGTAATCTGTACTTTTTCTTTTTTAGTCTAAACTCAATGGTTTTTAGTATATTCACAGAATTGTGCAACCATCACCACAATCAACTTTGGAATATATTTATCACCTCAAAAGGAAATCTCGTACCCTTTGTCAGTCACTCCCCATTCCTCCCACTCCCTGCCCCTTAGGCTTAGACAAACACTAATCCACTTTGTATCTTTTTAGGTTTGCCTATTCTGGACATTTCATATGAATGCAATCATGCAATATGTAGTCTTTTGTGACTGGCTTCCTTCACTTCACATCATGTTTTCATAGTTCATTTAACCATCCCTCAGTTGGTGGACATTTGAGTTGTTTCCACTTTTGGGCTATTCAAATAATGCTTCTACAAACATTCATATACAAGTTTTTGGGTAAACATAACATTTTCATGGATATATATACCTAGGAGTGGGATTGCTGAGCCATTTGCTAATTCTGCTTAACCTTTTGAGAAACTACCAGATTGTTTTCCAAAGTGAAAAACATTTTACATTCCCACTAGCAATGTGTGAAGGTTCTAATTTCTCCATAGTCCTCTTCTTATCTCTTCAAGAACTTAAGTGTACTAGAATTTATCCCTCTGTTACATTAGGACTTATGACTCTATTACTTTTCAGGGTATTTTTCATAAGCCATCTTGTATTATTATTTACCTTTGTAATGTATGTATTTGCAGGCCCATCACCCTAATAGATTATGACCTTTTGAGATGAGAAACATGGTTCCTGCCCTCAAGAGGATCAAATTTGGAGAAAAAGGTAGATAATCATATCAAATAGGGTGAGAACAAGCACTGAAATCAAGTTTATTGTTAACATATGGAGGAGGAGCACCTCATTCAACCTGCATTCAACAAGAAGTACTTCTCAAAAATGTCAAGCTCAAGACGAGTATTGAAGAACCGGTAGGAATTGGCCAAGCTAAAAAGAGACAAAGAGGGCTCCATACACAGGCACATATACCTTTGTATGTGTCTCCTTGCCTATGAACTGTAGAGGTAAGTATAGTATGGAGGTTGGTATAGTGGAGGCAAAGGTGGGAATGTGTGGGAATGTGACAGGAGAAATGGGAACTGTAGATGGGTCAAGAGGGTTGGAGAATTTTATAAACTGTGAAGGAGTTTGAAATCTATCCTGTAGGCAATGGAAAACAAATGGATTGTTTAAGTGGGGTTGGGGAGAATTACTTTAGCAGCAGTGTGCAGGTTGGATTATTAGATAGGGAACGGGTTTTTCTCTGGAAAAAGAGGGAAAGAAGACTGATAGAACAACTAGAATGAGGAATTGTGGAAAGCCCGAGTAGAGGTGGTACCCATGAAATTGGCTAAAAGGATTTGAAAGGCATGTAGGCAGCAAAAACATAGGAAAGAACTGAAGGTGTATTCCTGGTTTCTGGTGCTATTCAAAGAGGTAGGGGATTCAGGAAGAAGATGCTACACTTGCTGGTAAGAATAATGAAACACCACAACTTAGTCCTATTGCAGTTTATATGCAGTTGCGGTCATCCACAGAAATGAGATGGATGTCCACCTAAAAGCTGGTCCACATTTCAAGACTTCTGATGCCACACATGCACCAAGAGGATGTAAAAAGATTTATTGGTCATGTAATGAGACTTTCTAGGAAGAGCAGGGTAGGTTTCCCAAACAAGTCCAAAATGGCTGGGAGAAGGGTGGAAGGAGGTTGGAAGAGAGACTGGCTCTTGGGGGTTTTATGGTGGCTAGGGCATGGTGCTAGGGTGAAAATTCCTACGTAGGGGCCAAGGCTTGTGTGGCTTGAATTTCCCACTGGCACCAAAGAAGGGAGCACCCAGGCTTTCTCATCAGCCTGCACAGATGTCCGGCAAGAGGGAACAGATGAAGGCTTGAAAGTTGTCAACCTTCAAACACCAAATATGGAGTCAGAGTCTTTACTACGTATGTTTAGAGTTTAGTTTCATTTTGTTTACTCCAACAAGAAAATAATGTAATTGTTGTATCTTTATATGCTTTGAAAATGATTGTAGCGGATACTTGCCTTCTCAAAATCTATTGCACTCTTCCCACACTGTGTGGCACACACCTGAGAAATTTGGGTGGAATTAACCTCACCTTTATCCCAAAGTGAGTCTAATCAGGATAACCCTGACCTATGATGTTCCCTTAGCCACATATGGTTTGGGATTGAGCACCAATCATAGGACTTTTGCCCCAAAATTGTGTAGTATGGCTCCCTCTTCCTCTCGATGTGAATGAGAAAGCATATGATCCTTGTTGCCGAAGGCAGTCATTTTGTGACCAAGAAAATGAAAGAGAAATGGAGCTGAAACCTTGATCAAATAAACAAAGATCTATAACATTGTATATAAGCAAAAGGATGTAAAATACAAACTGTGAAATTTTTAAATAAGCACTTTTCTGGCCCCTTTCTCTTTCTATACTCGATTGTTCCATTATGTGAGCCTTCAAATCAAACCAGCATGGAGTCTGACCGTTTTGCTACTCTCCTCAGTATTGAATACTGAATAGTGTATTGAATATTGGTTAAGTCAGTTTGAATTTGTTACTATTATACTTTCCCTCAAGATACTTTCCTGTACGTAATGTGATGTAAATGTGCACATATGTGTTACTTAATTTACTTTATCCCCTAATGGTTGTCAGTTGCCATAATCTAGATTTCCCACCTTAGATGTATTCAGCTGGCATTTAATCAGAAAGACTGCATTCCAAACGTAGCAACCATAAATGTTTCTGCTATCATATCTTCCATTAACACCTGAGGCTTTGCTAATCAATGGATGTGATAAACAGGTTTTCATAAGTGAAATTAGGGGCTCTCTATTAGCATAATGGATGTTATAAATTGACTCTCATTGATGAACCAGTGGTGTTCATGATACAAAGATTGAATAAAATATTTCAGAGACAGTCCCTACCTTGCATGACCAAGGTTATAAGAAGCTAGCAAACTCCGTAGTCTGCACTTTTAGGAACAGCACCCTTCAGACCCTCAAACAAAAAAATGTCTAAAATCCTAATAATCTTCAGTATGCCAACGATGGAACAGTTTAATTTCTGCTTAACTGGAGGAAAAATCACACTCATTATGGAGGTGACTGGAGACATCACGCTTATTATGGAGACAAGGAATAAATTACTGTGCCCTTCCCTCCCGACTGTAGGTTCATTTTTTAGAATATCCCCAATGCAGATGTCATTAAACTGAGATCTTGGGATGGGCCGTTAAACTAAATTCGGACTGGCAGAGTGTGAAGGGCTACTAGTAAAGAGAAATTCCAAGATATAAAAACTTGGACTACACATGGTCTCTGACCATAGTTACTTGCCTACAGAAGCAACAAGAAGCAATTAGTTCAAAAACCTAATATTAGCAGGAAGATATATTATTAAATAAACCTCAAGCCTGACTGATAATAGCCTGTGACTATTTAATCTTAAGCCTCAGACTTCTACATTCAACCTGATAGGAAATAAGCTGCCAAAATAGTGTAACCTCTTAAAAAGAGCATCTTCCCCCAATGACCATCTCGGACGGGGCCATAAAGAACACCGAGAGCAAAACAGTACCTGCCAAAAGAATCCATACCACTGCTATCCAGGAATCCTAACTACTCCTGTCTACAGATTATGACAAAGATCAGTGACTACTATGTAATGTTTCCAGATATACCCTGTTTAATTGGGAGTTTTCACTGCAATTACTTTGTCCTTTCTCTTTCATTGAATTTTGCATTTGTTGTCAGTAGGTGACTTGTCACTGGTTGCTAGAGCACAAGGAACTCCAGATGAAGATATAACACTTTGCAGAGACAGAAAGAAGATGCTCACTAATTACAGTGGTGGTGAGCAATAGGGTACACTACAGTGGATGTGGCAGTTGTTATCCAAACATGCATTTCACTCTGCCCCCATTGTGTAGTATTCAGATATATTGGATGAGCTTAACCCTAACCTTTTCCACGGTTAGTCCTAATTGGTGGAAGCCAGAAGTTACTCCCAAACCCCTTGCCACCATAAGTGGGGGCAGGCAGACCCAGTCCCAAGTCAATCATGGCATTACCCTAACCAGAAGAATTGCTTCAGGGATCATCCAATAGGCACAAAACTCAGGACCAATGTTCAGTGCTTACTGGAAGGAACTTTCTGTCTTCCTGAGAATCCAAGCGGAAAAGCGTGCAATTCCTATTGCTTTTAATAGTCATCTTGTGACCATAAAGGAAACCAGTCTGAGGATAAAAACAGATACAGATTATAGAACAAAGATGATATACTTCAGAGAAATGGAGCTGAAGCTTTGATCAAATCAGTTCTAAAGCTTCTCTCACCTCTATAGGACTTTTCATTTACCCAAACAATTTTCATTTATCATTTAATCCAATGTGAATTAGGTTTTCTGTTACCTTCAATCCCAAGAGTTTTAACTGGTAGAAAGATTTTGTATCTCTATCTTCATATTAAATGTCAGAAAATGAATTGCCATTTTCTTAAAATGGGAGTTTTTTCCACCTTCTTCGCTTTCCCTTTGTCTATGTTCATGCCAGAGTGAGACTGAAAATGATGTACTGTCCCTGAGCAGTTCTTTAAGATTCATATGATACTCAGCTTTCACATTAATCCAATGGAAACTATTTCAGATATGTTTTTAGAACAATATATATAAAATATGGAAAGAGTACACTAAGAAAGTCTTCAATCAGGTCTCTCCTCTAAGCAGGTCTCTTATGAATTCTGTGCAGCATCTAACCCATTTATGAAATCTCCATTATATAGGAGATACATGATCTCTCACTTCACACTAGTTTGCAAGTTGTCATTAGCCACCATTTTGGTTTGCACAGTTTGGCTTGATTCATAACTGGGCAAAAATCACTCCCTTAATGTCTAAAAAACTTTTGCACAGTGAAGGACACCATCAACAAAATGAAAAGGAAAACTACTGAATGGGAGAAGATATTTACAAATGATATGTCCCATAAAGGGTTAATGTCTAAAATATATAAATACCTTATACAACTCAACACCAAAATATATATATATATATATATATATATATATATATATATATATATAATTAACAAATAAGCAAAGGACCTGAATAGACATTTTTTTCAAAGACATACAGATGGCCGAACAGATACATGAAAAAATGGTTAACATCACCAATTATCAGGGAAATTTACAAATCAAAACTACAATGAAATATCACCTCACAGCTATCAGAATGGCTAGTATCAAAAAGACAAGAAATAAGTGTTCATGAGGATATGGAGAATAGGAGCCTTTGTGCACTGTTGATGGGAATGTAAATTGATGCAGCCACTGTGGAAAACAGTATAGAGGTTCCTCAAAAAGTTAAAAATAGAAGTGCCATTATAATCCAGCAATTCCACTTTGGGGTATGTATCTGAAAAAAAAATGGAAACACTAATTGGAAAAGATATATGCAGTCCCACTTGTTGCAACATTGTTTATAGCAACCAAGATATGGAAGCAACCTAAGTGTCCATCAATAGATGAATAAATAAAGAAGATGTGGTACACATACATAAAGGAATATTACTCAGCTATAAAAAAGAATGAGATCTTGCCATTTGCAACAACATGAATGGACTTAGAAGGCATTATGCTACATGAAATAAGAGGAAGACAAATATATGATTTCACTTATATATGGAATCTTAAAAAAAAAGGCAGGAACAGATTCATAAATACAGAGAACAGACTGGTGGTTGCCAAAGAGTTGGGGGTTGGGGGGATGGGCCAAATAGGTGAAGGAGATAATGAGATACAAAATTCCAGTTATAAAATACATAAGTCGCAGGGATTTAAAGTACAGTAGAGGGAATATAGTCAATAATAATATAATAACTTTGTATGGTGACAGATGATAACTAGACTTGTTCTGATTATTTTGTAATGTACATCACTTTGTTAAATCACTATGTTGTATGCCAGAAACTAGGATAAAATTGTATGTCAACTATATGTCAATAAAAAAATATGAACTTCTTCTCTTATTATCTCAGTGCCTAATACACAAAAAGAAGCCAGCATTTCATCCATGTAATCATTATAATAAATTAATAAAAACTAATTTACATAATGAGTTGCATTTAACTATGTACTCCAAATGATAACTCAGAGATGAAGCACATGTGTCCACTCTACTTCCTTTACTCTTCATTATATCCTTAAAAAGAAAGCATCAGTGGAATGAAACTGTCTAAAAACATTAAAAATCAATGCTGGAATCTTTTTTATATTTTAGATTAATTCTAACACCTAAATTATTCACATAACTCCCAATGCTTAAATGTCACATCTCTGGCTGCTAAACAGTACTTTTTATGACAATATTGAAAAATCAAAAAGTGAGCTAGGTTTTGCATCTATATTAAACCATCATATTGCTTCTTTAGAAGTTACTCTACCACTTTTGCAGATGGAGCAAGCAATACTCTGGGCAGAAAGCCATGTGAGAGCTGCTACAATAAAGATAAATTGAATTTAAATTAAACTTTTTCAAAAGTTTTGGTGCACCACAAAATTAACACATCATGAGAAAACTCTGAAGTTTGAAAAATGGAGTTTGAAAGACCATGGTCGAATCCCACTCAGCATTCTCCCCACGCAGCATTCTCCCGAGAATTGATCACTTTTTTAAGTTGATCAGGAAAAGCCAAGTACTGCATATGAACAGTGGAAGGCCCTTCCATTTATTTCTCTTTCTTTAAGTCTTGGATATCAAATAATCCTAATGGTAAAGAGAATCCCATGTCCTTATACCAATCTGAAAGTTGTCCCTATTGGAGACCAACTCTGCCTGTGCATTTCTTACATTGTTACTGCAGGAGTACTGGCAACAATTTAAATTATAAATAAAGGAAAGACTAGTCAATTTTTCCTTTGATAATAGTTTTCTAAGTTCAAAAGCATAGTTATAAGGATATAAAGTTATGAGGATATTAAAGCACAGGGTGTATGAGACCTGAAGTTGTGTAAATCTGTTTTGGGGAATAAGCCACAAACCCACTGCTTTTTTAGGGGAAGAGGTGAATATACTAAAAGCCAAGGTATTGTTTTGCCTGTTATTCACATTATAAGTTTTTGTATTATTTTAACACATTTATCAGAATCTTTGCTTAAGATGTGTCTTAAACCCCAACATAATTACGATAATTTGCCTAATTTTTCTACCCCAAATTACAATGTAACAAATGTTAACAATGCCTTTAAATAATAGTACCTAAAGATTAAGTAACAATAAAATTAGCTTTTACCTCACCAAAGTTTTTTTTTTAGTAAAATTAGGTTTATGAGATACCCAAAATCTAGATTCTTATGAAAATACTTGATAGGCTTTTGAGTAAAATATGGATTATATGAGTCCTGTTACAAAGAGTATGAACAATGGTATGCTCTGTTTTCCAGTAAAATGTTATAAATCCTTGATGACTATGTGATTATTGCATAGGCAACATGTCACCCAAGTTTATAATAGCATGAAGATTTATTGTTAACAATCTATAGTGACATGAATATGCTTTACATTCAGTACATGTAAATGTAAGATCGATAGATAGCTCCTAACTATATGTATTTGAGACTACCAACCACTGTCTCTTTACAGAAATTCACTCCCCCATCAACTTCAACAAAATTATTCTCTGCGGATTCTCTGACTTTTCAGACCAGTCTTGCAGTCTTCATTCCAATTCATAGGGTCTCCCTTCTTCTTTATCCTCCACTTCAAGTAGCTGTTCCACAAGTTTTCATCCTTTATTCTCTTCTCACTCAGATTTAGCCATTCTCTGTGGTTAATTTTTTCTACTGTCCACCAACTTGATCTCCTTAATGCATATGATTCTGGAATACACTGGCATCTTCTGTATAGAGTCTTCTCTCACTCAGCATACATTAATGCATTCTACATGTCCACAAAACTCATGCATATTATCCACCTTTGATCCCATGGAAGTTTTTTTTTAACTCTCCAGCCACAATTATCTCTTGAGTTCAGAATATACCTTACAGTTGCCTATGAGATATGCACCTAGATGTCCCATAGGCAAATTACATGTTCTACAACAAACTCATTATCCATCCTCCACAAAACCTTTCTGTTCAACCTCACTTAATTGCTTTTGTACGGTCTGCATTAGTTAGGACACTAGTTTAAGCAATTTTAACAAAGGCTGGAAAATAGTGACTTAAACAAGCAAAGTCTTGATTTCTATTTCACATGCAAAGTAATCCAGGGCTGGTCTGGTGGTTCCATAGAGAGCCATCACCCCCTCCTCACATCTTGTTGCTCTCCCAATTTTTAACACATGGCTTTTTTTGCATGGTCTGATTGACATGCTCTGGCTCCTGCTATCATGTCTGCATTCTAACTGGCAGAAAAAGGGAAAGGAGGAAGTAAAGGTAATACTTCTTATTTTTAAGTGGATGGCACAGAAGGCACACATTTGACTTCAATTTGCATCCCATTGGCTAGAACTTTGCCATATAACCATGCTTAGCCACAGGGGAAGCTGGGAAATGTTTGGTTTTTTTTGTTTTTTGTTTTTTTGTTTTTTTGTTTTTTCAGCTGGGCAGCTTTTGTGCCCTGCTAAAACTCAGAGATTCTGTTACAAAAGAGGAAGGGGATAATGTATTCTGGAGAACAACCATCAATCCCTCTCACATCCAGTACTGTAAGAAACTCTTTGACCCTCTTTCCTCTACTTCCTTTCTGCTACTGCTTTGTTGACATGTATTTGTTCTTCCCATGTATATGCACACTTGGTTTTTGATGCTGTAATCTGAATGAGATGGAAAAGAATGCACTCACAAATCATTGGCTATGTACTGTGTACCTAAGGCTGTATTAATTCACTCTAACAAAGTGGGTTAACTCTAACAAACAACCACCTCTGGCACCATCAGTAGCTGTGATCAGGGATACTACTTGATTGAGCTTGAGATAGTCTATGGTCAACTTCCAGGTGCCATCCAGTTTTTGGAGGAGCCAGACAAGTGAATCAAAATGGAGATATGATGGGCCCACTACCTATGCATTCTTTAGCAACTTATTCTAGGCTTTGCAGGCCATGCAGTTTCTGTTGCAGCCAGTGAACCCACTGTAAGCTAAACCTTGGACAGAACTCTATTTTTTAAATTGCCTTTCATATGCTTCCATTCTAACTGGGGGCCCTTGATGATGTGTTAGGCTTCAATTTTGCTGTGATCCTAAAACTGCTTTAAAAAAAATAAAGCTTATTAATTTTTTAAATTAGAAAGCCCTATAGGAGGAAAAGGTGTCAACATCATATACACTAATAATCAAAGTCATTTTAAAACAAGCCTTTTAAATTCTATGACCCTGGTGGTTGTTTTTCACTCTTTGGTTGGTATCCATTAAAAAAAAATTAGACATAAGAAAAAGCAAAAGAAGAACTTATATAATAGGTTATAATATTGTGTTAATTCACACATAACACTATCAGTTTCCCTGTTTGATTTATGAATATTTACTTTATTCTATAAGGGTTTACTATAATGAAAAATACACAATATATCCTGTTTGATTAAATGGTTACTAGGCAGAGTTGGTAGCTATTTAATCAAAGCCTGAGTAACATTATTTCTGTGGTGAAAAACAAATTTTGTTTATACCAGTTCTCCTCATGGTACCTTTTCAGTCACATAACATACAACAGTACAAAGACTGGGCTTAAATACATCTTACATATATGATTAATACTTAAAGCTTTAAAATAAGTATTCACCAGTGTATGATATCATGGGAAACATAGAATTTTGGAGGTTAAAGGAGCTTACATGCTATTTTATTTAAACTTCTCTCTGAATTCATTTATCCCTTCACCCACATTTAAGCAACAATTCAGCAGAAACCAGTATAAAACCTCCCACAGAATGTTTTTTTTTACTTGAAAGTAAAATAAATTAACAAGAAGTAAAAACTAGTTTACTTAATTTGCATGTAAACAGCCTCAGAAAATTAAAAGATTGAGAGTCAAGAAAGGATTTTAGTTTAAAGCAATTTAAACTTTCAACTACATAATAAAGAACATAAGGAAAAATTATGCTTTCATTTTAGAAGGTTAGAATGGGCTTCTAAAGCAAGGTCAGTTTCTTGGAGTTTGAAGAGTCAAAATTTTTATTAAAGGGGACTTTCCTTTTTTAAACAAGATTAGCATGCAATCAAACAAAAAGATGGCACTATTCCATGTTTCTGAGAGTCTTTTTATTTCTTCTTCAGAAAGGCAATATCCACTTATTTTAAGATTACCCATTACTGGCATCATTCATACAAAATGTAGTTTCCCAAAGTTAAGAATAAGGTGAGAAAATAACAAACGTCATTGCATACAAACAGCAAATACAGTTGACTGCAGAAACCAATGAAACACCTCATTGGTCACTGGGTTATTTGTATCCTTCCTAGAATATGAGTTTTGAGCATTTCCATGTCTGTTCTGAAACTTTTAATTATCCCTTTTAGTCATGGACAGTATTTGGTCAGGTGGTAATGAATAAATGAATAATATCACCCAGCAGTATGGCAGTATTAATATGGTCAAAAGCCAGATATACTTGCTGTCCTTCCAAGTCAAATAGTACTTCTAATGCTGTTAAGTTGGTTATTTGGTTTTTGGCCATCTCTTTAAGAATAAGAAAGCTCTATATTTTTATAGATAAAATAGGACTTGTTAATGAGAATGTAGAAGAATTTAGCATGGCAATTACTAAAAGTCCATTTTCCTTACAAACTGAGGAGAAATTTTTTACCATTGTTTTCATGCAATGCTAGGGGATATTTGAAGATGCAGAGAAAGGTCATGGTGGAAGTAATAGTAATTTTTTTTTTTAATTCTTGGTTTAGTAAAACTCATTACAAGTATTCTGGATCCATTTTTGGCTAAGTGAAGAGGAAAGTTTTACCAGCTGATGGCCGTTTGATGACCTACATGGAAAGAACTGGTAGACTCAGGAGAGCACAATTGAGAGAAGTGATCACATCACAAAATGTGACATCATTCTTTGGCACCAGCTGGCATCCTGGACATGGAGAGTGAGTTATATTCTCAACCCTGAATTTTCCCCTCCAGATTACCCTTGTGGCTCACCAGAGGGCAGTGTGCAGTAATCGGCCCCACTGCTTCCTGCATTGGATGTCTCCTATGGGACAATGTCAAATAATCAGGACCAGAAATCAGGCAAGACAATAGATTATGGAAGTTGTTTTGTTAGACTTGTTGTATCTATTCCCCCTACATAGAATTCTTAATACTGAGAAATTAATCAATCACTACATGAGACATAAGGTAATGAGCTTTTAGTAAATCCTGTGTTATAGTTTCAGATTTATGACAATAGTCTTGGGATTACTAAACTCAGTTCTCCTCTTTAGACTCACAAATGCATAATATTATTCAAATGTGAATAAATTGCCTTCCTTCACATGTCTCATACCTGAATTCTCAAGAGTTTTCAATCTTATACACAATTGAATAATTCACTGAATACTTTATTGAACAATTGGAGTGTGGGATATAACAAGATAAAGCACCTATAAATCCTGCTCAAAATGAGCTTGAAATCTATCAAGGGACTAAAGTGTAAGTGAAAAATTAAATACGTGATCAGAATTGTACAAAGCAGGAGATACATATAAAATGTTATGAAAATTCAGAGGATGGAGACATGAAGGCTTTTGGGAAGGGTTCAGAATCTCAGCTGAATCTTGCAGCTGAGGCAAAATTCTTAGACATATTGAAAGTGATAACAGCACATCCTAGATAAAGAAAACATTATGGATATGGCAGGTTAAAGGACCTATGAGCTTAAGAGAAAGTAAAAGGTAGTAGTAGAAATAATGCTAGAGAGCTATATTGTGAACAAGGTCCATGAGAGTATTGAATACCAGGATGAGATGCTCCCAAAACTGAGCTGACAATGGGAAGTTGTAGGAGCGGACCTAAATTAGCACTTGCCCTATATACTAAGAAAATTGATCTTACAGTATTGTGAGGGATGGATTAGACAAGTAAGAATCCAAAGGTAGAGGGTTGAGTTAGAAGGCTATTTCAATAATCCTGCATACTTTGAGATCGAAAATGAGGCAAGTAAGAGTTTCTGTAAAGGTAAAATTGGCATGAGTTAAAACCTAAGCAGATGTGGGTGGGGTAAAGAGAAAAAGAAGTCAAAACATAGTTTGAAGTTTTGAGCTGTGTGGGAGAATGACAACTTCATTCATTGAAATATAGGACACAGGAGAAGCAGGCTTGGGAAATAAATTGATAGATTCACCAAAAATCTTACACTATGCTAGTCAAAATCTTTATGAAGCTAAATACTCACTTTTCCCTGTTCTTTTAAATTAATTCAGATACATTTGGAGGAGTCATTGCTCTTGAAACCCCCAAAAGTCTACTCAAACAACAAATGCTTATTCAAATGTTTTGAAATTTATAAATGTGAAATTTTAAGAGGAACGTATTGAGCATGCAGGGTTAACAAACTTAAATTGCATCATTATGTTAAATGGGGCAAACTTCAAAGTGTTCTCCCACCACTGAGGAAAATAAGGTTTGTTACACTTATTGTTGCTAAAAATTTAAGAATACCATAATATCACCAAATGGTGAATTTGTGCTTAATGAAAAGGAAAGAATTGCAACCTTTCACTGATGCAACCATATTCTGTGCATTTTTTTTTCTTTTTAACAGAAAACTATAATACAACACTTAAAGGAATCAATAACAATCTGGTTGAATAAACAAAAAGAACTAAATATGACTTCCTTTAATATTTTTAGAATTTTTTTATGTATTAGCTGAAAAGCCTGTGGTGGAGTCTCATTTGCCCAAATACATTGTTATATTTTTGCCCAACTCTGCTGACAGTTACAAAACCCAGAAACCAAGCTGTGAAAGAAACTTTTCCAGTTGAAGCATCTGCTTTTGTTGAAATTTTTTCAATCATATAGGAAGTTTTGTAGTTGCCTTGATCTCATCTGTTAGTTTTTCTACTCAAATTAAATAAATGACATCATAAGTGGCATGGACTTGTTTCTTAGCCACCAAAAAAAAAAAAAAAAAAAAAAAAGGTCTAGTAGTAAATTTTCCACATTTGACTTCTATATTCCTCATTTGACTTCTATATTCCTATCTTTTACTCTTGACCCTTGAAATACCTGCTAATCAAATAGCTCTTATCCATACTTGGACACTGCAGCTTTAAATTTTTTTCTGTGTTAACCACAAAGGAGTCTTTTATATGCTAATTATGTCCTCTCAACCCTGCTCTCATGCATATATAATTTAAAACAAAAATAAGCCTTTTATCTTGTTGGAATATTGTATATGATATTCTCAGTGTATGTCATGTCCAATTAGAACTGTAAGGCAATATGCTATTCTTAACACCACTTTGCTTAGTCACCTACATCTGCTAAGTTACCATAGGAAGCCCTACTGAATTCAGTACCATCAGGACTTCGGGTGAACATTTTAGAAATTGACACCATCACATTCTGTTATGATTGCCCCTTTTGCTGTTTATACACCTCAACCTGGATTGTAAACCACATGAGGGGAAGGATGGTATCTAGTTTAAGAAGCACACTGAGCACACTGACTTGTTAGAAAACAAGGAGAGAGTAGAAAATTCAGCTAGTCCCAAGATTTCTGGCAGTGGGAAAGGTCACAACATTGGCTAGTATTCTCCTAAAGGGGAAAAAGGGAGGTACCAGGAAATGAGGTTATAGTTATCATCAGAAAGCATAAGAGAATTAAACATCTCTGGTCTTCCCTTTTATAGATATATCTCCAATATATATGTAGTTGCATATGTACCTAATTAATTATGATGAAATAGACATAAAATTTATTATCTTAAACATTTTTAAGTGTACAGTTTAGCGGTATTACATACATTCACATTGTTGTGCAACCGTTATCATCATTTATCTCTAAAACTCTTTTCATCTTGCAAAACTGAAACTTTGTACCAATTACACAATAAATCTCCATTCCCTCCTCCCCCCGACCCCCAGAACCTAGAAATTACCATTTTCTGTCTGGATGAATTTGAGCACTCAAGGTAACTCATAAAAATGGAATCAAGTATTTGTTTCTTTGGGACTGGCTTATTTCACTTAACAACGTTCTCAAGGTTTATCCATGTTTTAGCATGTGTCAAAATTTCCTTTTTTAAGGCTGAATACTAGTCTACTGAATGTATGTATCACATTTTGTTTATCAGTTTTACTGTCACTGAACACTTGGGTTGTTTTCACCATCTGACTATTGTGAGTAATGGTGCTATGAACATGGGTATAAAAACATCTCTTCACAAAGGTGTTTTCCATTCTTTTGAGTATAGATCCTGAAGTAGAATTGCTGGATCATATGGTAATTCTAATTTTAATTTTTTGAGGAAGCACCATACTATTTTCCATAGTTACTGCACCACTTTACATTCTCACTGAGCAAAAGCATTCCAATTTCTCCACACCTTCGCAAGCACTTGGTTTTTTTTTGGGGGGGGGGTGTTGATAGCAGTCACTCTAATCAGTGTGAGGTACCATCTCGTGTGGATTTGATTTGTATTTCGCTAATGATTGGTGATGTTGAGCATCTCCTCATGTGCTTGTTAGCCATTTGTATAGCTTTTTGGAGAAGTATCTATTCAAGTCTTTTGCCCATTGTTATACTGGGTTCTTTGGGGATTTTTGGTTTTGGGCTGTCGTCCTTTATACATTCTAAATATTAACCCCTTGTGAGATACATGATTTGCAAATATTTTCTCCCATTCCCTTTTCACTCTATTGATCATGCCCTTTAATGCACACTAGTATTATGTAGTACGCACACTATGTTATGTAGTCCAATTTATCTATTTTTTGTTGTTGCTGCCTGTGTTTTAGTGTCATAGCCACGAAATCATTGACACATCTGATGTCATAAAGACTTTTCCCTATGTTTTCTTCTAAGGGCTTTATAGTTTTAACTCTTCATGTGTAGGTTTTTGATCCATTTTAATTCATTTTTGTATATGATGTAAGGGAAAGGTCCAACTTCATTCTTTTGGTAGGTGTCTTGCCAGTTATCCCAACACCATTTGTTGAAAAGACTGTCATTTCCCCATTTAATGGTCTTGGTACCCTTGTGAAAAATCATTTGGCCATAAGTGCAAAAGTGTAATTTGGACTCTTTATTCTATTCCATTTGTCTGTATATCTGTTTGTATGCCAATACTGCACTCTTAAATAGAGTGGCTTTGTAGTAAGTTTTGAAATCAGGAGGTAATGAGACATCTGACTTTGTTCTTCCTTTTGAAGACTGTTTTGTTATTCGGGGTCCCTTGAGATTCCATATGAATTTTAGGATGTTTTTCCCTGATTCTTCAAAATAAACTGTTGAGATTTTGATAGGATTTTGATTGTATTGGGTCAGTAGGTCACTTTGGGTAGTATGGACTTTTTAACAGTATTGTCTTTCAATTTCAAATATATCTTTAAGGCTGCGAACAAGAACCATTTCAAAAAAGCCCACTTATTTGGATGAAAAGAACTGTAAGCAATTTATTCTAGGCACCCAAATGTCAACCCCCAAGCAGTTGATGAGGGAGTGAGGATTGGAGTTGTTTGTCAATTCAAAAATTGAAACACACCAGTAGAGTTCACTAATCTGGTGGAGGAGAAACAACAAAAAATTAAGTACAGCTTTGTTATTATTAAATTCCTATATATACTAGATTTTATTTGTGTGTTTTTTATTCTACTTCTATTGATCTGTGTCTATGGTGACATGGCACTGTATTGCATTTTTAATTATTGTAATTTTATAATTTGGTTTAATGTTCATTGAGCCAATTATCTATGTATTGTTCTTTTCTCATAAATAATAAGTCTTGCTCATTATTTTCTCAAGAAAGCTTTATGAAATGTTTATCAAATTTTAAAAAATTTTTTTAAATTTAAAAAAGTTCTGATGAGAATTTTCATTTAAATTTTATTACATATGTGAATTAATTTGAAGGTACTTGATATCTTCATAATAATGAATCGTCAACATCCCAGAATGAGGTACACCTTTCCACTTATTCAAGATTTATCTAAGAAAAGTTTTATTAATTTTTTATGTACTCGTTAAATTTGATCTACTATATATGATATGTATTACATAAGTTGGATTAGGCATTGGATTTTGAATGTTATAAAATATAATTTCTGTATTTTATCAATCAGGGATCAACCAGGAACACAGAAGGCACTCCATGTAATTCAGATGCCAAAAGTTTAGTATAGGAATCATGGGCTTATGCAACTCTTAGAAAACCAGAGGAAACAAAGGTCAGGGAGTTCAAAAGTAAAGATTTCAGTTTGTAACACCACAGCAGGTAATTCTCAAGAATTCTTGAGAAAGCAGTGTAAATCTCATGTGTGCTCATTTGTCAGTCTGCAACTGCCTCCAGAGAATAATGGCCTTTCCTTCTCATGCCCAATAAATCTCATGTCAGGGCTTCTTATTGGCAAATTCTATCTGTGGCGTCTTCTCTGCAATAAAAGGGTAGAAAAGTAATGTCAAGAGAACAACTATCTAGTCCAATTTAAGAAGATCAGTATTATTGCAATGAACATATAATTTCTTTTAATGTGATAAAATTATATTAATAGGTTTTCTAGTATTAAGCCATATTTGAAAAAAATTCCCTACCTCATTTTGGTGTATTTGGTAATATACTATCAACTTAAAAAGATTTTATTTAGTTGGGCTTTTTGTATTATATTTATGAAAGATTTCTGCAGTTATATCATATTATGTTATCTTTTTGTGATTTTGTTACCAAGATTACATTTGCATTAGAAAATGAATTGAGAAGATTTCTATCTTTTCCTGTATTCTGAAAGAATTTAAATTTATCACATGGGAATTACCTATTGCTTGATAATTAGAAATAACTCACAAAAACTTCTGGGCCTGATACCTCTATTACTCGTTTCCCCCTTTCCCCCCACCTCAATTCCATGAGTAAATATTGATCTGTGCTCTTCTTCTCAATTTAACCAATATTATAATAGAAAACTTTTCAAAGCTGAAGAAACATGTACATTTGCAATGGAAATAGTTCAATAACTGAATCAGGCTAAATTAATTAAAAGATACTAATACCTAGACATATTAGGATAAATATTTTAAATTTCAAAGACAAAACAAAATATTCTACAACATAGCAGCCCATTAACACAGATTGCCTGTAAAGGAGTAAAAATCAGATTGGTCCTGGGCTTTATTATAACACTGAAAAAGAAAACAATGTATCCTACTTTTGAGAGAATCTTCTATTACTCACAAGTTCTAAACTCAGCTAAACTGTCCTATACATATGAAGTCAACAGAAAGGCATTCTCATATACGCAAGGGGTCAGAAAATATACCATCTAAATATTCTTAATGAAAACATTTTTAAAGATGTGTCCTTGTCCAATGGGAAATGCATAAAAATAAACAATAAAAGGGAGAAGAAATTATAGTGAAAAAATTGAAATGAGCATCAATGGCAGTTCAACACTGAGTTAAAGTTAAATATTTGTTGGAATTATTGATGCAAACCTGGTGCAAATGTCAAAACATTCTTAAGAGATGTTTAATAAAGGGGTGTCTGGGTGGCTCAGTTGGTTAAGTGTCTGACTTCAGCTCAGGCCATGATCTCACGGTTTGTGAGTGTGAGTTCGAGCTCTGGGTCAGGCTCTGTGCTGACAGCTGACAGCTGGGAACTTGGATCCTGCTTCGAATTCTGTCTCCCTTGTTCTCTGCCCCCCCCCCCCCTCATGCTGTCTCCTTCTCTCTCTCTCAAAAATAAACATAAAAAAAAGAGATGTCCAATACAAAATATTTTCCAAGATTAAGGGTAAACATTAATGGGATTTAAAATAGGGTAAGAAAGATTTTTTTAAAAAGATTTGTAATAGTTGTGTGAGCTTGGATAGGAAACAATTTGTTTTTGTAGTCACTGTTGGTAAAATAATAAATCTAACCATTTCATAAGACAATTTGGTAACACATTCTAAAACTTTTCTAAATCATATGACCCAATATGTCTACAATTAGAAATTTGTTCTAAGGAACAAGGAGATAACATGAAAAGACATATTGTCTTTACACTCTTGTTTATAATATATAATATATAGATCTATCATCTCCTCTCCCATGCTTTGTTCTCCATATTTGTTTTCTAAATGCTGATTTTATTTTCTGCACTGTTGCTTCTTTTCTTATGAAGATTATTTGAAATCCCATTGGATTTTTAATTTTTTAAATGTCCTCTTTTCTAATTCAACTAGTTTGAAATTTTGTCCTTTTTAAATTACCTCCCTTTGTGTTAATTTATATACTTGCTCTCTTCTGTCATTTTATAGAGATCACATTCTCCTGAATTTTAGTTAAAATACATATGAGATGTCATTTTTTAAAATGTGGCTACACTTGCCCTATAACCAATGGAAATCTCTTGAACATTATGACAGGTGAATGGCACCCTTCCTTGGATTCTAGTGCTATTGCTGAGATTAGCCATTCTTGCATCTCAAAAGGAAGATGTTAAAAGAAGAGTTAGCCAACTGTGTTCCTGGTGCTGTGCCAGCAGGAAGTTCCCTTTGAATGGTGCTGCAAACATAATAGCAGTGTGCTGACTCCAGCAACAATGTAAAAAACAGGTGAGAAGGATTTTCACATCTTAGGCAAGGGATCTACATATGAGGATATAAAAATATTCTGGGGAGAAAAGATAATGAGGGTCCAAACTATACTTATTTCAAAGGAATTGAGAAGAGAGGCTCAATCTGAGAAATATTTAATTGGTACTAATAGCAACATGGTGGCTTATTCATATGGGAATTGAAAGAGAGAAAGGACAGAATAGAGAATTATTCAGAAATATCTACCTTGGATGACTGGCTTAAAGATGAACTCCTAATTGAGACAGGAAATAAAGGAGGAAAATGAGACTTCTGGAGTTGAGACAATAATTTGAGTTTGGAACTTACTTAGTTTGGGACATTTATATGAAAAATAGGTGGAAATGCCAAGTAGACAATCTAAAATATGGAACTAGATCTCAGGTTTTTGGAGGTGGAGATAAGGATTTGAGCATTATTAATAGACTGTAGTTAAAACAAAACCAACCAACCAAACAAACAAAAAAAACAAAAATAAAATCTCTGAATCAAATTCCCCTGGAAGAAGGTAAACAAGGAGAAAAATTTTAAAAAAACAGAGCATCAATATCTAAGGAATGTTTAGAAGAAAATCTAATGAAGGGGGTAGGAGGGAACAATTTAATAATTAGAAAAAGAACCCAAAGAATATGGTGTCACAAAAGTCAAATAAGGAAATAAAAATTTTTTGTTGAACTATCTTATTTAGAGAAAAGAAAGAATGGTTAAAAAGTCAAAAGGACCCAAGCCAAGACTGGCCATGAGAGATGGTGATTCTGTCATTAGCAATCTCATAGAGACCCCTATCATATGGACTATACTAGAATGTTGTAGTGGATTGAAGAGTAACAAAAAGATGACGAAACTTGGTTGACAAAGAAAAAGGAGGGCATATCTTTTAAATATGTATTAAACAGTTCTCTCTCTTTTTTCTCCTTAGTTCTATGTAAATTTTTACAAATATATAACTTAAGAAAAGTGCACAAATTATAAGCGTATATTCAATGAATATTCACAAAGTGAATATGGAACCACAAATAGAACTAACACACAGATCAAAAAACAAACTACCAGAATCTCAAGGGCCTCTTTTGTGTACCCTTCATTTCTCTACCCATCTCCCATCTTCTCCAAGCATAACTATTCTCTTAAATTTTTTTTTCAATGTTTATTTATTTTTTGGAAATAAATAATTTGGAAAGAGACAGAGCATGAACGGGGGAGGGGCAGAGAGAGAGGGAGACACAGAATCGGAAACAGGCTCCAGGCTCTGAGCCATCAGCCCAGAGCCTGACGCGGGGCTCGAACTCCCGGACCGCGAGATCGTGACCTGGCTGAAGTCGGACGCTTAACCGACTGCGCCACCCGGGCGCCCCGCTATTCTCTTGACATCTAACACTGTAGGTCTGCTTTGTTGTCTCTGTACCTGTCTTTTAAAATAAAATGTAACTAACATATTTCAATAGTTTAGGATAGTTATTATGAGCACAAAGTACAGGATGAGGCTGTAGCCTTATTGGCCTCCATATCCACAAAGCCTGGTAGGTGCTACAAAATTAACGGAATGAAAGAATACATCTTCAAAATCAATTGCCACACTACTAACCTTTCTACTACCCAAATGTTATTAGGACATTCTCAGGGCCATTGCAATTGTTTTGGACTGAAATCATTCTCTTACCACAATGTACGAAAAAAAAAAAAATGGTGGAATATAGCAAGAAAAATGCTTTATCAAATAATTAAAACTATTCATTTATATCCAGTTGAGAAATCTCTTTTAGCTTGCCTTCAGTATCTGAATCATATTCTGTTCATTATTTCTAGCACTGCTCAGGACTGCCTCCTAAGAACCTTTTGGAATAGTCAGTTCTGCAACTCATTAGCAAAAATCCCTGACTCACTTCTCTACTTCAGGCTCTTTTATAGCTTTAATAAATGTAGCTGTTGTTATTAATAGCAAGATCCTTAAGAACAGGGACTTATTTTATTCCTTAAATCATAAAGATTTATCCTAAGATCATATAGCTCTATCTATAGCTCCAAAGATTTATACATTTTTATTGTAAAATCTATTCATTTGTAGGAAAAAACAGCTGAGTGGAAATGTGATTAAAAAGCAACTGTCATTGATTTTGTATGGCTCTGTTAATTGCCTGCCATTCCTTCCACATATTCTCTATTTAATTTGATCTGATACCATTAAAATATTAACCTCAGGGAAACTTACAGGGATTCAAACATTTAAGATTAAAACCATAAGTTAAAGCTGCTTCTTTGCCCGTACTCTCCACGCTTGTTCCTAACAAAAGCAAAGATTAAATGGAATCCTTTCTTACATTTGCAGAGTGCCTTGAACTCACTTTGCCTGAACAATATGTCCATTATGACAAAGCACTAAGATTGCTTTTATGAATAAGTATAGAGATACAATTTTTTTCTTTTTGTTCAAAAAAGAATTCAAATCCTTTCTTTTTTTTGGAATAGCTAGGTTGTATTGTCACATCAAAAGCTCACGTGTGAACATAAGGGTCTCTGTTATCAAAAACAAAGCAAAATATTGTTATATAAAGTATAATTTTTGTTATAGTGAGCTATAGGGAGAAAAAAATAAAATTTGAAACATCCCACCCCTTTCAGAAGAAGAGATTTTTTGAATTGTAAATATTTTATGTGAAAGAATACCAATTGGTAGTCCTAGATATTCTAGAATATTTATTAACTAGCCCCTATCTACTTTAATTTACATAGAAAACACAGATTCTATAAGTGATTATTGAAGCAAGTGCAAAAGCACAAAAGTGAAGAAATATAAAAGGGAAAACGGCAGAAAAAGCAATTTGGTTGTTTCAGAAAGTGTGGGCTCAGGATAACTACTGATTTACCCAAAAAATTAGCTTTAACCTTCTTGGTAGGGGTGGAAAAAATATAAGTTGCAGAATTTTTTTTTAAATAACAAGAATCACACTAGTTAGAAAAAATTCTTCCTGCATTAAAGTCAAAAAAAGTTAATTTTGTAGATCTCCTTATTGAACATACAGAACAAAACAATAGTTATTTTTTAAAACAGATTTTATAAAAGTTTCCGAAATATTGAGGGCATTATGGAAGTTTATATTATAATATATAAGCTGTGGTGCTTTCAAGGCAAATGTAAACTTTATTAATTGGTTTTTCATGTCAAATTTTAAACTACCAACATTTCATATCTTTAATCATCTTTCCATTCTTGAAATGTTTTTTAAAAAGCAAAAATTCAAAGGTAAGAGGAGTGAAGAAGGGAAGAAGCAAGGAATTGACATCATTATTTATTGAAAAATTCATTTTTGTTGACTACAGTATCCTTGTTATTTTTTGGTTACCTTTCCTTGTATTTATGATGCATGAAGCTATGAATAACCTAGAAAATTATTCTAAATGCTTCAGAATATGGCAGCAACGACAGGACCCGTATTTCCGATTCAGTCTCCTAGTTTTTCCACCGAACAGCTTCTTCGTTTCTTCAAATATGTGGTTTTATAGTATATAATAATTTCACATGTTTATATCAGCACAGTGAGCATTTAATACTTACAACATGGGCAAAATACTAGATGTTTCTTTCTGGGGAAATAGGGACCTATGTCTAATCATTCAACTGACCTTTTTTAAAAAAAACTGCTTTATACATTAATTTTAAAATTACTTCTGTGAGAAAAATATTTTATCAGTGAAAGTAGGTATACAGATAGATGGCAATGTTTTCTTCCTCATAATGTTTATTTCCTTGTGGTCCTGCTGTTTCGTCACACATTTTCTACACTTTTCACTTTCATCCCAAGCTGCTAAAACAGAATCTGAGAATACAAAATTCTCCAAGTGCAAAACATTGCAGAATAAGAAATGGTACTTACAAACTACCTAGGGTGCTGCAAACTTCTGGCAATTAATTTCAATTAAGTTATTTACAAGGTGCGCCACTACTAACTTGTGCCCAGATGTTGCAGTTGGCAAAATGTGATGGCCACCAATGTAGTCAATTTCAGTAACAATCACTCATTGATGGAATTTTCACACCGAATTCACAGCACCTTCGTAACATTAGAACATGATGTCATCACCCTTTGCCTCATCATAACCGTAAAAATGCCAATACGAGTTGCAACAAATTACTGCAGGCAATTGCTGAGTTCTAGAGATGTTGTAGTGAACACCTGGGCTGGCTCAGAATCTAGCAGCTTTCAAAGCTTCGTTACCAGATGTTTGTGGAACAACTTATGCGTGTTATGGAAAACATACACTTTTTTTTTCATTTGCATGAACGATTACCAGGTCTTTGGAAGTGGTGGAAACACATGTTTCAAGAAAAAAAAAGGTTAGTAATAAGATTTTATTAGGGAAATATTTTTTATTAAAATCAGCATGGTTAGTATTTAACATTGTGAATTAAATCTGTGTAATCATGTTTATACCCAATTATTTGTTTATATAATAAAATACATCTTCACAAATTAGGTAAGTGGTGCAGGGGATTATACCTTTCTTGGGTGAAGAAACAAGAACTTAGGAAAGTTTTATTAATATTAAAATAAAAAATCAGCTATGTAAGTGCCTGATTTTGTTGATTAATTTTGAATATTTTTAGACTAATATTCATTTAATAATTATGTCTTCCTTTCCTTAAATATCCGACATCTTCCTGGAAAAAGACAGAGACTGTTTAAGATTGTCTGTATGTTTATCTTGCCATTCATTTAATATAATATTGACTCTCAGTATAATTTTAGAAAAAAATTGCACTTTGTAATTCAAATAAAAATATTTTTAGAAAAGCACATATCTATGTCATTTCAAACTATATTCTCCAACCATAATGAGAATATGAGTAGGAAGAAAGCCATTACTAATTTTTTTCATGGATTTATTTCTTCAGGGATTATTTTTAATTCAAGGAAATTAAAATGATAATTTTTAATTTTTTAACAATTGAAATATTAGTCCTATTAAAATAAACAGGTCTCCCCTTTATTAAAGTTAAACCATTGTTCCCATTGTAATTCACTGCATTTTTTATATGGACCACATTTTCTTTCCTCTGGGCAACTGCAAGTAGTTGTTAAAACTATTAACAGCTGTCTGGTAGCTGTTAGATTCTCAGTGATTTCATTTAGTTCAAAAGAACTCTAAATTTATCCAGGTGTTAAATATATTAAGTCCTGAGTAAAATCAAAGGATATTCTATTAAGGATGCCTTTTAGGATTTGATGAATACTTTATGTTCATAATGGCCAAAGGATAAAAATATATATTTCTGCTATTTACTAAATGAACAGGTAAGTGACTGTTAAAAAAAAAAAAAAGAAAGAAAAAAGAAAAAAAACAAAGAAAGAAAGAAAGAAAAAAACTCTGTCTTGTTTAAGAAGCAAATATTTCAACACCTCTACTGAGAAATGAGAATTACACATACCATTAAAACAGACCTGTTCACTATCAGGGCATAAACTGAATGAAGTGCCAGAAGCAAACACACATTAATAAGCTGGATAGTAATGAAAAACCTCTTTGCAGCTTTAACACTTAGAAGATGGACACACATCACTCGTTGCACTGCTGTGAAGTTCATGGTGGTCCTGGGGTGCTGCCCTGATGACTTAGTTTGCCTTTCCTTCTTACATGTCCAGGAATCCCTCCACATCTCTGGGGAGTCATTATAAGCTACGGGCTGGTGCTGCATGCAGGCGCCTCACGGGCATCTCTGGGGAGGCGCAGACCAGAGATATACTGAGAGTCACTGTGGAGCCCACATTTTCTCATTCCTTGTTTGTTATAAGACTTGGGCCCAAGGGGGTATGAAAGAATGCCACATGAATATAGTCCCCTATGTTTTGTTAAGAAAATGTAAATGTCTCACTGTTGCATTTTTAACCCGAAATGATCCTGAAAGTTTAATCTTGACCCAAAGGCAAACTAACAGAGTACCTCTTAGTGCCTATGTTAAAAATGAGCTGCAATTTGTTTTTAGTCCTTGGGACATTTTTACACTCCCATTAAATAAAAGAAATAATCACAAAGGAAATTAAACCACAAAGAAAATATGTTACAGCTATGTTTAGCATCTGACCTAAATATATAAAACAAAGGAAATACATGGTTGCGGTTAAGACTTGGTCTTTAACCAGTCTGTTGCATCTACAGCGCACAGTAACATGGTAACAATATGTCAGAGAGATTCTGAAGCTCAAAACAACATATTTGGAAGAAGAGTGAAGTATCCCACTGTTTCTTCATTTGAAGTAAAACTTCCAGTTTTAGAAGCGTCAGCAATGTTGAGAAGGTCAGAATTGGTGAGTTGGGGATATTTACTAATCATATTTCCTCCATATGCAAAGATTGCCAACAATGCCAAAAGTTGAACATCCACCATCACCCGTGTCGGTAGAGCGTGAAGGTCTAGCCTCCACCAGCAATCTGGTCAAAACGATTCCCATCCAACTCCCCACCCCCCTTATATTTCCCAAAGAAAAGAACAGTTAAAGGAGTTCAGTCAGTGCTGGCCCCCAGTATGTCTTTCAGTTGTCCGATGGCTTATTATATGTTCGAAGTAACACACCCCATTTCTCCTCTGCTCCATCTGATGTCCCTAAACACATGTATCAGTGAAAACATGCCAGCAAGAGCAGCACTCAAAATCTTTGCTTTATACCTGAAGGGTAGTTCTGACATCACTCAGTCTGAGACCCAGGCTTTCACCACTGCATGACTCTGTCATTTTGAATCGAACCTTCAGGACTTCAGCCATTCTAAAAATTTAGTCGGGTTCAACTTGCAAGTAGTTATATACATATTAGATCATATGACAAAATAGGAATTATTCATTGACAATTAAGTTCTTCATATTATGAAAAGATTAATACAACATTTTTATTATTCCCCGGAGGCATTGCACAGTAGGTATGATATTTATACAACGTTGCTCCACAGATTAGTATATTGGATCATTAAAAATCAGCTGTGTTCCAAATAATCTAAGCCAATCAGGGAGTTAAAGATCCTCCTCATGCCTGGGGAGTGGTTAAAAGAAATCCGCTAGAGTAGCAAGACATGCTCCTATCTAAGACAGCACATTGGGTCTACTCCAAGGAGCTATGGGAAGAAGTGGAGTTCTGCTATCCTCTTGGCATGAATCTTACAGAAATTTATAAATGTGTCTCAAGAAGTTTGTTTTTGTTAGAAGAATATTTGATAACATCTTACGTTTTCTTCACTCTTTGCAAAGATATTTTCTACATTTTCTCACTTAATTGCATTTCAGCTTTCCCCACGAAGTTCAGATGACCTGACTATTTGGGGGGGATTTGGTATCAGAAACAACCAGGAAATTTACAAGTGGAATAGAGGAAAGAAAAAGCGAGTTCTTTGTTGAAGTACTTACTTCTATCACGATTAAATTTAAAGAACTTACTTCTATAATGATTACATTTGGCCCTTATTTGAAGGTGCCCTTACAAACTGCATCAAAGCAAACAGGAGTCTATCAGTGTAACACAAAGTGTCTACGGAGGTGGAGAGTTAGCCTACCTAGAAATAAGCCATCATGCCCTAGCATGATTGGAAGCTGCCTCACCGGGGCAGCCTTTAGCATCCGCGCCAAAACCTTCACTCAACAGCTGTTGAAGTCCTGAGAGACAACCCACAGAGCGGCTCCAGGACAAAATTAGACTTGGGAGTTTCCTGTCCCTTAATTAAATTTCAATTGCTTTCTGCAGTGACAGGGCTCCAATTAGACGACCAGTTCAAAGAAAATCTAATGTAGTTACCTGTGGCTATCTCATGAGCTTTAATGCAGCCCAGGGTTTGGAGCATTCGATCTTAAGTGAGCCTGCTCTATCTGTCTTAACAGTGACAAATTTAATTTGTGTAAATCATGAAGCCCCGAGGGAAAGTTGCTTTCTTTTGTTGAGCTTTTCCCCTAAGTGTTCTAATCCACATATATGAATCACACATAAATACAGTTCTTGGGGAGACTATTTCCCTTTGTGCAACATGAAGTGTACTTCCCACAAAAGCCACCCACAAAAGTTGGGTCTAAGATTTTCACACACTCCAACAACTACTAACACCAAATAATGCTGGCATGTTATAAGCATTTCCTGTATACTTAGTGTTCTCAAATAGTAATGAAGATCCCAGAAAAGAATAGTAATGCATTTTGTGATCATCTTCAAGAGGTCCTCATGACATTCTCAATGTCTCAAACCTCAAAGCCGAATACATAATGATTTCTTCAAAATGTCACTTAAAATTTGTTCCTCTTTCCTTCTACTTGAAATTAGTATGGACCATCCATTTTCAGTCAGCATTTTCAAAAAGGATCAACTGAAACTTGAACAGGCAAAAGGAAAAATGTTTCCACTTCTACCAGACTTAAAAGAAGTTGGGCATCTTTTCATATTTTTCTTATTAGCATTGTAATATAAAACATCTGTAATAATTTAGTAAATTAAATACATTAAAACAACAAATAAAAGAAGCTGTAATGAATAAAATACAGAAGACCCCATGCGGCTGCCTGTTCTTTTCTTGACAAGCAGCAGAGTCAAGTAGCTGGAGCCACGAGTAACTGTTGGCAGGAAATAGACCCACGAACAGGATTGAGAGCTGCTGTGCGCTAATATGAAAACCAGCTTTTATTTATTTCATCACCTTTGTAACAGAATGTTATATTCTGCCATTTCTCTCCAATTTTCTTACCCTCTGTGGAAACTGCAGCCTCATAACTTCTTTTTCCTGTATTGTTCTTGTCTGATTCCATTTTCTCTTACCTGCCAGTGCTCCTTTCTGTCTATTGTCAGAACTACCACCCGTATCCAAACTGTTATTTCCTACAGGTTTTGAAACAGTTTTGAGCTCCTATCTTCCTCCTCAAGTTGAACCATTATATGGTAGTCAAGTACCTTTTCTCAAATAACTCAAGTAACTCTCAGACAGGAACTTAGAGTGACAGAAAACTGCTTAATGGAAAAAAAAAATCTAAATTCTCTGACCATAGTGCTTATGGCCCTCTATCATCCGGGCCCTCTGAAACTATCCATTTTCATTTGTATAATTCCACCAATAGTCCAATAGTCTCTTAGCTTCATGCAGGCCTGTTTCTACTACATCCCTAGTTTATATGCACATATCCGTGGCTCACAGCTCTTTGCCTTTGTATATATTCATCTCCCAAGAATAAATGATTTGTACATTTCTTTCATCGTGGCAATCCACATCCAGGGAATATCATCAAGGGTGAGGCAGGCAACATACTCATGGTAGAGTAAAGAATGCAATAAAATACTGAGTGGTCCAGAGTATGGCTCAATGGGAAGAGCAGGTCCCACAAAAAAGGCATTACAATTTAAGTTATTTTTTTAAAGTACTACTCAAGAAAACATAAGTAAACCTGATTTGACCTGTGGACCATAAATGTGCAGCCTTTGAGGTATAACCACTATCTTCCTGTAAGATCTATTAAAAATTGGCCTTCAGAAAGTCTTACTGAAAGTTTTCATCCTTTTTCTTATTTTCTATTTCCTCAGAAATTTACATGCAGTTTGGCTTACATTGCTATACATTTGCTTATGCTGTCTATTTTGTTCATATATAGATATATTATTTTCTCAATTATTCAGGAAACCTATTTGGGGAGAGTAGAGGTCATGTGTTTTGATTCTTTCATCCTCATGTTCTAGAGACAACTCTCCCTCCCACTTGTATATAAAACATGCTTATTGAGCATAAAAACAAATTGATAAATCAATATATTACCGAGGTAGGATCTTTTGAAAAATTGTCTCTCTTACATGTAGCATTTTCTCTAATTTCTTAGAAAGAAACAAATAGGAAAATAAGAGAAAGGGGACTATGAGGTTTAGAGTGATATGAAGAGAAGCAAACTGGTTTTTTGGTAAAGTTTCTTAGTGCTAATACATCCACCGTCAAGAAAGTTAAGTCACATACCAAAATAGCACTGGATTAGGAATTCTCATTTTATAACCTTGGCCAAATAATTTAATATTCTAGGGAATGTTTCCTTACCTATAAAATGGTATATTTGTGGCAGGGGGTGTGGACAAAGTGGGGGAGTAGCTTTTCTGATGGGCACATTTTGGAATATCTGCTTAGTCTACAACCATACCCTTAACTAACTCCTACTCTACCCCAAGCTACAGGGATATACTCCCCAAAACCATTGTAGACCATGCATTCATTTCTGGCCCATGGCTGATTGGACTATGAGTTGGCATCAATCAATGTCTCTTCCCCAAGGCTTAGTAACTGTGGTGGAGAGAAAGTTTCAGTATATAATGTTGTTGAGCATATTTAATGTCATGGCACGTAAACCTGGGCCATATTCTACCTTACCGACCAGGATACAGAGGAAGCAGGATTAGAAAATATAGAGAAATTAAATGGAGACAAGAAGTAAGTGATACAACCTGCCTGGATTCATGGCACCCTTTCTATTTATTATCAGTTCCAGTTACTCTCCTTTTCGGTTACGAGCAACAAACAGTCTAACCTTCCATATTTTTCTCTGCCCTAAAGTTCTGTGGAGCTATACATGTAAGTTTTCCCACCTGTAAAATAGAGGCTGTGAGTAGAAAAGCAGTTAACAGAGTAGTTCATTTTAGTGGGACTTTCAAAACCAAGTAGTCAGCCAAAACTGTCTGCAAGAGCTACATTTCCTGGGATAGAGGCAAAATTTGTCATAATGACACATATCTTACTTTCCACCTGAGGTGATGATATGGAATTCAGAAAAAAAATAACCTAAAAATCCATGAGGATTACTAAGGTAATATCTAAAAGCAGTCTTAAGTTTCCCAAATATAAGAACCATATGGATTTAAAGCACCTTATGCATTTTGTTTCTTTTTACATATGTAAGAAACCTGAGGAGAGACTCGAGCATGTTATACATAATTGTCATAAAATTACCCATAATGCTTTCAACTTTATACAAAATAATCCTTATTGAGTAGTTTTAAAGTTACTGTTTGATCTATCAAGTAGACTCAATAAAGAAAATAATTCAAAAGACTATGATAAGTACGGCACTCTTACACATTGAGCTGAAAGAGTGTCAATTTCAGTATTCTTGCAATTTTTAGCTGGTGGCTTCACTCCACATACGCTTCTGCGTAAGTAAATACAGTAGAATTCTGCTTTAGGGAGAAGGCTATTAACATAGAGGCTGGTTTACTACAGATCAGTGCCCTTAGAAACATAACTACAGATGAGAAAAACCTAATATGAAAGAATTGTTCCCAAAAGCAGATGTTTGTAGTAACGTCCCTAATAAGAGCACCTCTTTAGAATAGCACCTCTTTATTGTAGCTTAAAACTCTTTTATTTCTCAGAAAGACCACAAGGAGGAGGAAGAGAAGGGGGAGGAAGAAAGAGAAGAGAGAAGAGAAAAAGAGAAAAGAAGTGGAAAAGAAGAGGGAAAGAAAGCTCACCTTCATTTACCTCTGTTCACACTCAAACTTCTTGATAGTAACCAACCCTGATGTTGTCACTGACTCCTCTCCTTTCCACTTGTGAATCCATTGCAATCTGGCTTCTCCCTCCTTCATTCAGAAAATTGTCTTGTGATGGCCTCCAAAGGCCCTGGGGCTGCAAAATTTAACAGGCACTGGTCAATTATTATTGCAACAAATTTTTCCTAGAATTCAAAATATTTACCAAACTCCAGTTGAAATGCCTGCCTTTCTTTATGTAGTGGTTACTTCATCACCTTCTATCTCTATTTGCTCTATTTCCTTCCCCCTCCTTGGCTTCTTTTTTCTACATTAGGTCCTTTCACGCCCTGGTTTTCCTCTAAGAGTCTGTCCTTGCTCATGTCTGTTCTCTGTATACTCCTCATGGCACACTCATCCATTCCTGTAATACCAGGTACCATGTATTTATGACTCGACTTTTTATCTTCAGCACAGACCATTTTCTTGAACTCCAGATTTGTGTTTCTAGGCTCCTACCAGACACGTTTAGTAGATATATCACCAACACCTTAAACTTATTCAATATTAAATCCCCTTTATGTTCTTTCCAATTCTCCACTTGGTTTGATTTTAGTGTCCAAGTCAGAAGCTTTAGGATCACTTCCTCTTTGTTACTCACTTACCCAGTAGGTCATTAAGTCTGAGTCTATGGATATCTCTGGAATCCACTCCATGACCACAATTTCTGTCTTTCTTCAGACTCTCATCATTTCTAACCTATCCTGTTGCACTAGCCTCCGACTAGACCTCCCTGCCTACAGGCTTTCCCACCTTCCTTTCCTCCTGATTCTGTATTCTACACTATTGCTTCTAGTACCTAAAGTACAAAACTAATCAGGACACTTCTCTGATTAACACCTTTCAATGACTTTTCACCCCTATCAGCTCCTTTCCTTGATAAACATAAAAGGTCCTTGACAGTCTGGCTTCTCCCCTTTATGATTGTGTCTCCCTACTTTCCCTAACTCACTGCCTCTGGTTCAGTCTTAACTGTCTTTTTGCAGTTTCCCAAACATGCCAGGCTATTTCACATCTCCAAGGTTTTGGAGAGTCTGATGCATTTGCCTGAAATGCTCTTCCCCTCTCAGGCACCTGGCAAATTCCTGTTCGGTATTTGAAAATTCCATGAACATCACCCCCACCCCCACCCCCACCCCACATACATGTGCATCTTCCTATTACTTTTTTCATCCATAAGCATGGAGGTGTACCTCTCTATTAGCATTTTTCTCACTGTGTCATAGTTTATAACATGGGGGGGGGGGTCTCCATGAACCCTTGAGGTCCCTGAGAAATGTCTTTATTTCAGTTTAAACTATGCCTGGCGTGTAATACATGCTGAATGCATGTTGGTTGAATGAATAATAAATAAATACAGACAGTATTAGAACAGCTAGTTGAAAGTGTTTGGTATTCCTTTCCTGCACCATTTGGACAATAGGTAATATTACGCAATAATTTTCTTAAATCTCTTAAAAGCTGAGTTTCAGAGAAGCAGAGAACTGCACAGTAAAGCAAACATTTAAGAACCAGATTCATTAATAACAAAAGAAATGGTTACTTAACTCAAGACAAGTATATGAACTAAAAGAAACTTTTGCCTATTGCTACTAACTGATGAAATAAGAGCAATTAGGTTTGGCTTTCTCATTGTTAATTCTTCCACATGAAATATTTGGAAAATAGTATCCAATCTTACAGCCTGTGGGGTCAATTCTGCCCAGCGAACAAAACATGGACGTGTGCGTCACCATCTACCTTGCAAAATCCTCTAGCAGGCTTGCATCTACATGCACGTCTCTGATTTTATAAGATCCTGTACGTGACAACAAACACATCAACAGTGTGTCTAGACTACCAGGTCGTATTCAGAAACTTATGACTTCAACAGGGGTGGAGATTGTGGGGGAACAGAGCCTAGATCGAGTGAACTTCTAAATAGAATAGGTATTTGTGTGTTCAGGAGAAAAGGGAACAAGGAAAGAAGCATGTTAACAAAAGAATGACTTGTCATAATTCTGGGAACCTTTGGAGCAAAGAATTATGAACTTAAATAGTCCAATACCTGGATAATTGTAATGCCGGATATAACTTTTCAGGAAGAAGAGTTCTACTAATTCTGGATGGGAATGGGGTGAAGAATAATAGTCAAAAGTGCAGATTAAGATCAGTTTGCAAAGACATTTCCATTTAAATGAAACTTCCTTCTTTGGATGATAGGTGATATCAGATTGAAAAAGCAGTGACAAGTTGGAAGAATAGTTCTCTCAATAGGAAATAAAAGTAAAGGAACCTCCATGAGCCACAGGCCTGGTCAAAGCTTTACCTCTTAAACACTTTGAACCCTATCTTTCCCCTTTTTATCTGTAATAGTTGCTCATATGTCCACTAATAATTTTGCTCTTTACTTGGGGAGACTTGCTCTTCTTGTTTGAAGTGACTTTGCCAAGCCCAGAAACCGGAAGCACTAGACACAATACAGCCAAATTCTACTAAACTGCAAGTCAAACTTGAACACCAAATGCATGGAAAACAAGAAATAGACTAGCATTAACTGTGTGTTATTTTTTAATCTTCTTAGCATAGCTATAAAAAAAATTATCCCATTAATATTTCACCTACATCTTTAAATTACCAGTTGTGAGTACAAATAATAAATAGTAAGCTGTCATTAATTTATATTCCATTAATTTGGAATTTATAATGAAAAAAAAAAGCCTTTGACCTTTGATCAGACACAGGTTCATCCAACTCAGGTCTCTGTCTCTGGCAAGAGTAGTAAGAGGATATCTGATGGGGAATTGTGTGGTTAAACTGCCTAATTTCAAACTAAAGTATTTAGAGCCATACTCCCCAATTCTCCATTTTCCTTTAATTAATGTTAATTTTGTTATGCAATAATTCTTTAACCCATTAATGTATGTAGTCTCCATTCTCTTCTGGAGGTAATGAATTCCAAGTTTCCTGTCCTTCATCTAAAGTATGTTTTTCTTTTAAATTCCTAACGAATTTTATGGGGACATTCCCCCTTTTAATAGGATGATTATATGTTTTTAATAGGATTCATGATTTTAGAAACTTAAATGTTTTTGACACTTAATCATCATTTTCCAGCTGTAGATTCTTAAACTTTTTCTGCTTCTTTGGATCATTTATGCCATACACTTGACTTTATCTAGCTTCTTGGGTTAAAACATGTAATTATGGTTTAGTACAGAAGATATCCATTGTTATGAACTTTTTTAGCTTGTTTTGATTGTGGTTGCATATTGGGCTGCTGTCACCTGATTTCTCCAGTCGTGGTTTTCAAGGACTTCAGGCTTCTTGTTTGCTTCATTTTTTTAAAATGAAAATCTTGCTTTTTGTTAAAAATCCCCAAAAATATATAAAAGAAAATAAAAATCACCTGAATATTTTCCTTGCAAAGATAATTGCTGTCAACATTCTTGTGGATATTTTTTCTGTGCTTGTATTCATATACATTATTATCCTAAAAAAAAAAAAAATATATATATATATATATATATATATATATATATATATATATCCATGATTCTGAACCTGGGAAGAGTCTATATGAAGGCCAGAGGTGGGGGGGGGTTGGGGGGAAGCTGTTGATTCAGGGCCATTTGCAGATCTTTCTCAAAGTAAACATGGCTCTCTACCTTACTCAAACATGACTTCTACAAAAGCAAATCTAATTTTTTGAGAGAAGACAAAGAAGAATCAATGAAAAATCCACTTCTCTCATTTTACCCATCTCTCCGTTCAAGAATCCCTGCTATGATGCTATTTTGTAAACTTTTCTTTTCCTCATTTCCTTGATATGGTAAATATTTTTCTTTACTAATGACTATATATATCAACTCTTCAGCCCAAGAAAGATGCCTACAACATATTTAAATTAAAAAAGAAAAAACAAACATCAGAACAGAGGGTTCAATATGCTGTCATTTGTGTTAATTATATATTTATATTTATATAAAACCTCCTGAAAAGCCATACGTCCATCTGTTAATAGGATTCATCTCTGGACCTTTTGGCTTTGGGGGCATTTTCACTCTTGAGTTTGAAATATAGACCAACTATAATTTTGAAAGTAGTCTCCTTTTGCTTGACTTTTCTCTTTTTAAAACACTGTAAATAATGCTGCTTTGAATATTAATGTATCCGACTCTTAATGCTCTTGTTTGTCCTTAGAATTCCCACTAAGGAATAGGTATAGGGAATGCCTCTAAAAATATATGGAATTGGGCACCTAGGTGGCTCAGAAGGTTAAGCATCCAACTTTGGCCCAGGTCATGATCTCATGGTTCTTGAGTTTGAGCCCCACATCGAGATGTCTGCTGTTAGCACAGAGCCCACTTCAGATCCTCTGTCTCCCTTTCTCCCTGTCCCTCCCCCCCCTTACCCACACACATGCATGCACGATTTCTCTCAAAAATAATAAATAAAAAATAAATAAAAATTTGTGGAATCTATTGTCAGATTGCTGTCTGAAAAAAAGACCAGATCAACTTGTTTCCACCAACGATCATGTCCATTTTCTCACAACTTCATCAACACTGGATATTTGAATTCTTTTAATCTTTGCAAATCTAATATGTGAAAAATATTGTTTAAGTTTGCATTTCTTTGGTTACTAATGAAGGAGAATGTGTATTCACCCATTTGTTAATCATATATATATTTCTTCTTTGGTGAATTGCCTGTTTAGGGTCTTTGGTTACCTTTCTATTGGAGTATATATATATATAATATATATACATATATATATACATATATATAATATATATACATATATATACATATATATATTAAATGGAGTATATATATATATTTAATGTTTATTTATTTTTGACAGAGAAATAGACACACAGAATGAGAGCAGGGGAGGGGGAGAGAGGGAGACACAGAATCTGAAGCAGGCTTCAGGCTCTGACCTGTCAGCACAGATACTGATGCGGGGTTGAACTCCCAAACTGTGAGATCCATGACCTGAGCCAAAGTAGGACGCCTAACTAACTGAGCCACCCAGGTGCCCCTGGAGTATATATATTTTTATTAATTTGCTAATATTTCTTGTATCTTAGGTATCTTAGTTATACTAACATGAAACTTATGTGAAGTTTACCATTAGTCTGTATAGGTTTTCTTTTGATTATAGAAACTTATAATGCTTACCTACTTATCTATTTATCCTTTCTTTTATGATTGTTGACATCCCTGACTCAAAATTATAAAGCAGTTTACCTCTATTAATATTATCATTTCTGATATGTGCTTAAATCTTTAATCCATCTAGCATAAATGTAAGTATTCCTGTTTCCCTTTTAAGTAAACATTACTCTGCAACATTTTTATCTTAATTTCTGAATATTCAACAGAGTCCAAACAGGCATTACATTAGTACTGAAACAAGCCATTTGCATTTACTATTCTTATTCATTTAATGCTATTAAAATATGGTGTTTTACCTCATTTCTTTAACACTTTTTCCTCTTCTTTTGATTGCCAATTGTAGGCAAGTTCTATTAATTATACACACAATATGTATCTTTTTTAAAAATATAAAGGTATTGATTTATTCTGTTTTCATATACTTTACATGGTTGTAGGGACTGTCTAATTATTTCAAAAGTTATTTAAACTACAGCATAAACCACATCCTTGTCTCCATAGTGCCTGACACATTGACACGTTGCAAGTCCTTGATAAAGATTTTGGAATTGGCTAACAAACCAAACCGAATGTTTTTATTATAGCAAAGAAATGGCACTATAATCTCCCAAAGAATGTGATGTTTTTACTGTGATGTTCACCATGAGGTTGTTAACCATTTATTTATTCACTTTCCCATGATACCGGTAAGCAAGTTATTCAACATCCTGGGCTTTCCAATCTCCATTTATCATAAGTTCGAGTCCCTTTTACTAACCCCTTCACAAGACTGTTGGAAGACGAACAAGTGAAAGATTGTGAAAGTACTTTAAAAGAAAATAACTTTTTACATGAAAAATGCTGTCATATAAACAAATAGCGGTGGCCATGGATGGTCTGTTGCTGTTATAAAAACAAATAAAAGCATGATAGACCATCAACATGTTTCCAACTGGTCAATATAGGTTTGTGATTTTGATTCTGAAATGAAAATGAATTCCCCACACAAAAATTCATGAAGACAGGTATCACCTGTCCTGCCAGACCACAGCGACGAGGAGATTGATTGCAGGTTAGGTATTTCCTGTGGGCTCAGCTGTATCTATGATTATAAGCGGTGAGTATTCATTATTCAGAGTTGATGTGTGTTGATGACACAGTCTGCACTCTGCGGCTTGCCTCCAAGGCCTTCCATGTTACAGCCAAGCCATGATAGGAAGAACTGCATTATGTAATAATGACCTACCTCACCTCCTTCTTACATAATATTTCACACT